>NW_028170860.1:0-81465 GCF_963971535.1 Notolepis coatsorum | reverse complement strand
GGAGACCCCCTGGATACCCCCTGGAGACCCCCTGGAGACCCCTGGAGACCCCCTGGAGACCCCCTGGAGACCCCCTGGAGACCCCTGGAGACCCCTGGAGACCCACTGGAGACCCCTGGAGACCCGCTGGAGACCCCTGGAGACCCCCTGGAGACCCCTGGAGACCCACTGGAGACCCCCTGGAGACCCCCTGGAGACCCCCTGGAGACCCCTGGAGACCCCTGGAGACCCCCTGGAGACCCACTGGAGACCCGCTGGAGACCCCTGGAGACCCCCTGGAGACCTCTGGAGACCCACTGGAGACCCCCTGGAGACCCCTGGAGACCCACTGGAGACCCCTGGAGACCCACTGGAGACCCCTGAGACCCCTGGAGACCCACTGGAGACCCCTGGAGAACCACTGGAGACCCGCTGGAGACCCACTGGAGACCCCCCCTGGAGAGCCGCTGCAGACCCCCTGGAGAGCAGTCTTCCTCAGGGCCTCTGGAGTTACAGCCTATCTTTGCTCTTGAGGGTGGCGGCGGTGACCTGTTGACCTCCACGACATTTGCCTCTCTGTCGCTGACGAATTGGTGTTTCCCCTGGAGTGCACCATCCATACCACTGCCAGGTAACAGTCATGACCCCATACCACTACCAGGAAGCAGCCATGACCCCATACCACTACCAGGAAGCAGCCATGGTCCCATACCACTACCAGGAAGCAGCCATGACCCCATACCACTACCAGGAAGCAGTCATGACCCCATACCACTACCAGGAAGCAGCCATGACCCCATACCACTACCAGGAAGCAGCCATGGTCCCATACCACTACCAGGAAGCAGCCATGACCCCATACCACTGCCAGGTAACAGTCATGACCCCATACCACTACCAGGAAGCAGCCATGACCCCATAACACTACCAGGAAGCAGCCATGACCCCATATCACTACCAGGAAGCAGCCATGACCCCATACCACTACCAGGAAGCAGCCATGACCCCATACCACTACCAGGAAGCAGCCATGACCCCATACCACTGCCAGGTAACAGCCATGACCCCATACCACTACCAGGAAGCAGCCATGACCCCATACCACTGCCAGGAAGCAGCCATGACCCCATATCACTACCAGGAAGCAGCCATGACCCCATACCACTACCTGGAAGCAGCCATGGTCCCATACCACTACCAGGAAGCAGCCATGACCCCATACCACTGCCAGGAAGCAGCCATGACCCCATACCACTGCCAGGAAGCAGCCATGACCCCATACCACTACCAGGAAGCAGCCATGACCCCATACCACTACCAGGAAGCAGCCATGACCCCATACCACTACCAGGAAGCAGCCATGACCCCATACCACTACCAGGAAGCAGCCATGGCCCCATACCTTGAATGCAAAGCCAAACTCCTCCATGGGGACACTGAGATGGACAGAACATAAATTAACATAATTAATTACATCATTAATTACAACACCATACAGATCCACTTCCCTTTCATACTTATATCCCTACAGTAATTGCTCTCAGTCAGCCAGACAGTGCCTGTACTTTATTTCCAGCCCCCACTTACTGTAGCGTGTTATTGTATGATAAGCTATCTTAATGACATCATTTCAATTCATTAGGCTATGGTTGAGAATGATTCTGCTCAAATATGTATATATATATGCAGGGCCGCACAGGGGGTGTGCGAGCTGTGCGGTCGCACAGGGCCTCGCGGGAAGGGGGGCCTCGCAAAAAAAGAAAGGACCACAGACTCATCTCTCTCTCTCTCTCTCTCTCTCTCTCTCTCTCTCTCTCTCTCTCTCTCTCTCTCTCTCTCTCTCTCTCTCTCTCTCTTGCTATATGTTGACTGTATCATGCCCAGCCTCGGGCAGCGCTATTATTTAAGAATATGTTGACTGTATGATTTTTTTTTTTTTTTTACCTTTAGGGCCATGCATTTCTCCCAGGCGGCCCTGTATATATGCATATGGGTTAACATATTAGCCTGAACTTCAAATGATTAGGCATGCAAATTATTGAGTTATCTTGTACTGACTCTTATATTTCCAAAAATATATGTGGTCTTTTACATTCTGTACTGGAAAAATGGGGTATACCTTTCTTAAGTAACTCACTTTATCATAATCTTTTATTATACTATCATGAGATCCAGCTTTTCCTTGTGCTAATTCATTACATTGTATATATTTTTGCTAGTGCTGTCAGGCGATTTTTTTTTTATCTAATTAATTACAGGATTTGTAATTAATTAATCTAATTAATCACATTTTAATCACATAACCATTTTATGCCTGATATTCTATAATATATATATAATCATATTTCAAATTGCATGTGTCCGGATGGCAGAATTCAGTACTGTATCTACAAAACCTTCTGTTTATTCATTTGCTTAGATTTGTCAAGTCTGGTAAATTTTTGCATGGTGTTATTCACAGTCAAAAATAAAAAGAATGTAATTGATATTCTCATTTGGTTCATTACAATTTACTCAAGCCTAGTAACAGACACAGTATTTCTGACACTGGGAATACATTCCCTGAGATCCATAGATGTCCCAGAATCAGATACCAAGAACATGCAAATGGACATATTAAAAAAAGTCTGTAAATGTGTATTCTACGTTCTTATGGAATGAATGAGATTCAAAAATATTAAAATTTTAAAGAATTTGAGTTAATTTTCACAACACGATAATTTGCTGTGTAATTAATTAATCTAATTAACGTGATAAACTGACAGCCCTAATTTTTTCTTAATCATCGTGGAAAGTAATACCTGTCTTTTAATATATATATATAGACAGGAGCACTTGGTTTGGTCCCCGGGTGCGGCCCCACGACCCAACCATGTCTGCTCCTGGCTGCCCTCGAGGGGAAGGACAGTGGGATGGGTGAAGCGCAGAGAGGACATGTCAACAGCACCCAAAAATGCATCTGTCTGTGTCCTATGTGTCGCCCATCTTGCATGTGTGTGTGTACGCTGCATGACGATGTAGCAATGTGCTACAAATAAAGACTTCTTGAAAGGAACTTTTAATACATAGCTGAGAAGAAAAACCTCAAGTGATATGTTCATACTTGAGATATGGAACACTGGCTTTTGAACTATAGGCAATTCAAAACAGATGACAACAGATGACAACAGCATGACATTAGGAAAAGGAAAATGATGATAACTCATCACAACAGTCTATCACCGTGTATTAAAAGCATCGACTGGAGCTCGGTCTTCATCGGACCACAGGGCATTCTGGGTATGCAGGCCCCGTGGGTGACAGTATGACACTTAGACAGGACCCGTGGTGATTTTACTGGCACATTGGTAAATGGTGCATTTATATAGCAGGGAGATAGTTGATAGTCCTCAACGTAACTGTCCATGATCAACGATAATTGGAATGGCACAACGTGTATTATTTTTTAGGGTGGATTTACCCCTTAATTTAAGAGTTCCAAAACTTCCAAAACACTCTAAATTGGCCCAATTGAGCTGTTCGAAAGTAAAAATGCTGCAATATTTCTCCACGGCCGTGGAAGAAGGCTTTCAATTTGCTCTGCGGGGCCACAGCGTCTCGCTGCGCGCGCCACACCTCCTCCAGTCCTCCCTCTTTGTCTCAGAGATGGGGCGACAGCGACCGCAGAGGCCCTCCCCGTCCGTACAGACCTGTTTTCAAACTCCAATGAGACAAACACTCTAAGTAGGCCTTTGTACGTCCCATTGAAAGGCATGTTGTTAATACAGTTGCCGGGCAGGAAAAACCGACGAGCGCCAGAGCTGTTTCCCCTAGCAACCGAATAGCAGCGGAACAGTTCTGAATGGGTCTATACCCACTTCTCTAATACAGAAACGTTATGTAAGGAGGATTTAAGTCACGCTCCGAGAAATCCAACAGAACGACACTTCCGCACACAACACACTTAATGTAATGAGTGTAATGAGGACATCTATGAGACTCGAAAGGGGGAGAAACAGACTGAGAGCGAGAACAAGCGGATAAATGGTTCAGAGAGCGTTATTTACATCCTGAGAGGGCGGGGCCAGGGGAAGAAAGAAGAGGGTTTCTATATATAGCGCACTCTCATACGGACCCCCCCTCCCCGAGGCGTTTTCCATTCATGCTCACAGAGAGCAGGGATTAGGGCCTGTCGTCCCACTGAACCGAGCTGGACCGCGTGGAGACCACTGTAGGAGCCCTGCAGCGCGTTGCGGAGCCGCAGCGAAGGAGTAGGGGAATAAGACGTCGCTCAAAGGGACAGGCCCATGAAAGGAAAACATGTTACATTAGGTTATTGTTCTGAAGCCGTAAAGGATTTGTGTCTCTCCGCGATGGAGAGGAGTGAAATAAGGGAAATCTCTGCTGTGACCGCATGTGGAACCTTTCTTTCTCTCCCTCCCTCCCTCCCTCCCTCCCTCCCTCCCTCCCTCCCTCCCTCCCTCCCTCCCTCCCTCCCTCCCTCCCTCCCTCCCTCTCTCCTTCTCTCTTTCTCTCCTTCAGTGGTGGGACTCACTCAATGCTACAGTTAGTACAAACGCACTTCACTGCTGCACCATTTTTGTTGTTGTTGAAACCCTTACACAATAATACACGCAGAGAAAGAGCCACGCGATGGAACGCGGCAACACAGTCCTACAATATTCCTTGTCCTCGCAAAGTGTGCTATACACGCCGGCATTTTACTGAGAACTTCAAGTTACTTTTCTTCGTCTTCTTCAGTGACGCCAAGTGAATACGCTTCGTAGAGTGGATCGAACCGGTCTGACGCAAAGTGCCGTTCCTGTGAGCCCGTAGACATACACTCTCACACACACTCGCTCGCACGTGAGCATGTGTACATACACATATATAGGCTACACACACACACACACACACACACACACACATTTCTCCTGGGCTAGATGCATAGCGCTCACAGTGGGTGTACTGTCGCAGCCAATCAGTGCGTAATTCGCTGTGCGTTGAAATATGATGTATCATGATGGAAACCAGGCGCGTTTTGAAGCGGTCTATATCATTCTAAGCAAGCAGCGTCAATAATTTCCGTAGCCGCATTTCTCGGAGACGCTCTCTGATTGGCCGACGTCAGTTTCTACACTGGGAAAGCCTAGCCACTCTTCGTTCGAAGTAGGTTGGTAACGTTAGAGTTTGTCTTAGAGCGTGACGGCAAGTTCTTTCGACGGTTAAGCTTAGGCACTCTTTCAAAGTTGGTTATGGTTAGAGTTTGTCTTAGAGCAGGGCGATAGAACGCCAGGTAGTTTGCAGGCTGTTCGACGCGGAAATGGGCAAAGACAGACTCATTCAACAACAACAACAAGCTATTTGGGTAATAGCTGGATGCAGTCTGGACAGAGTGGATATACATCAACGGTCTGGGACTGTGGGACAACAGTGGACATAATTATACACTTTATCAAGCCCTCCTCGACCACATAAACAGTGAGTTAATTCGGTCTCTCTCTCTCTCTCTCTCTCTCTCTCTCTCTCTCTCTCTCTCTCTCTCTCTCTCTCGCTCTCTCTCTCTGTTGTTGTTAATTTGATGCATAATGGATGTGTGAGGAGGCGGCCAAGCGAAGGAAAAATGCAGTCCGAGTCAGGTTGCCATCACCCAGTGGTTGGTTTTTTATTCTATTTGTTCTTTTGCTCCCCAGTGGGAAAAACGGGAAAAAACATATTTTAACATAAATACAAAAATAATACAAAATGATTAAACATTCTTTTAACAAATATAAACAACTAGGCCCTTGGCTAAGGGACCTAGGTCTTAGTTCGGCTGTGTCTCGCTTCCAAGCCTGTCATTACTTCTCCCTGAGAGGAGCCTCCATCCCTGGCTTTATGCTGGAAGCTCCTCCTACAGGGACAAACCAAAAACAAACAATCAATTAATCAATACAGACATCAATTTACACATCCAATAACTCTGGACAACATGGATACATTACTCCATCATGATCTATCATAACCAAACACTAAACAGTGTTTAGGGCGCTTCATAAACCTATTCCCCTCTCGTTAATGAAAATCCCCCCCCCCTGTACTCTACCACACTTGGTTCCTTCCAAATCTCCCCTCCAGAAAAGGCCCTGGCCTCTCCCAGTTCTGGTTGGGCAGCCAGAGATCCTACAAGGAACCAAGTGGGAGCACAGACAAATGGTATTTATCAACAAATGCATGTACTTTAATTCTACATCACATGTTATGCTTTAAACCAATGTGTCTGTATTACAAAACAACATAACAAAACAAACTAGGCCGAAAGCCTAAACTAAATGTTTGGCCGCATGACCACATGTGGGAACAGGTCAAACCACTTAAGGCCCATGTGCATCCCTACTTACAGGGCATGGGATAGCCCCATGACATTACCCCCCCCTTCTGGAGTAGACACTTGTGGCGTTCTGGAGAGGTAGTCTGCTGTACAGTTCTCCTTCCCTTTCCTATACAGTACCTCGAAGTCGAAAGGTTGCATGGCAAGGAACCATCTCGTGATTCTGGAGTTGGTGTCCCTCATGCTCCCCAGCCAAGACAGTGCCCGATGGTCAGTCTCCAGGCTGAATCTCCTGCCCAACAGGTAGTATCGGAGAGAGTCCAGTGCCCACTTGATGGCAAGGCACTCCTTTTCCACGATGGAATACCTGACTTCGTGAGAGTTGAGCTTCCTGCTGATGTAAGCAATGGGCTGGAGATTACCCGGTTTCCCTTGCAACAAGGCGGCTCCAATACCCAGATCCGATGCATCCGTTTGGACTGTGAATGGCTGCTCAAAGTCAGGACTCTTAAGCAGGGGCTCACCGCACAACGAGGTCTTCAAACCCTGGAAGGCCTCCTCACACCCGTCCGTCCACCGCACCTTGTTGGGCTCGTTCTTCCTCGTGAGGTTCGTGAGAGGCACAGCAACAGTTGAGAAGTCAGGTATAAACCGCCTGTACCAGCCAACCAAACCCAGGAAGGACTTGACCTGAGTCTTGGTCGTGGGCCTCTGAGCGGACTTGATAGCATCAACCTTCCCCACCTGCGGTCGGATCAGTCCCTTCCCCAACACAAAACCCAGGTACCTGGTCTCCTGCTTGGCCAGTGAGCACTTGTCAGGGCGGATGGTGAGGCCTGCTTTCCTGATCCTCTGCAAGACCTCCTCGAGATGACACAGGTGCTCCTCCCAGCTGTTGCTGTAGATCACTATATCATCCAGGTAAGCAGCGGCAAAGGCCTCTGTGCCCGACAGGACCTTGTCCATCATTCTCTGGAATGTCGCCGGCGCTCCATGAAGGCCGAAAGGAAGGACTGTGAACTGGAAATGACCAAAGGGGGTTCGGAAAGCTGTGATCTCTCTGCTCCCTGCTGTAAGGGGAACCTGCCAGTACCCTTTGCAGAGATCAAGAGTGCTAATGAAGCTGGCGCCTCCTAGCCTCTCCACCAGATCATCGATCCTGGGCATGGGGTACAAATCAAATTTACTCACCCCATTGATCTTCCGAAAGTCCAAACAAAACCTCAGGGTGCCATCCTTCTTTGGGACCAAGATGACTGGGCTGCTCCACTCACTGGAGGAGGGCTCAATCACCCCCAGTTCCCTCATCATTTCCAACTCCTTCCTCAGCACCGGTAACAGACGTTCTGGCACCCTATAGACTGGCTGACGAAGGGGCTTAGTCTCCTTCAAAGTGATGTGGTGGTGCACCATGTCCGTGCGCCCCGGAGTCTCCATGAAGAGATGGAGGGGCAAGATCCGAAGGAGCTCTTCTCTCCTTCCTGCTGAAAGGTGGTCCATGTCCAGCTTCTTCCCCTCCTCCCGACCGGGTAGGTACTGCTCCATGGGTTCCTCCTCTTCCTCCACTGCCTGGATGAAGAGCGAGTGCGGTACAGGTGTCACAGAGACTGGGCGGGGGTGCCATTTCTTGAGCATGTTTATATGGAAAATCTGAAGTGGCTGCCTCCTCTCTGGCATGTGGATCTTATACGTTACCGGCCCCATCTTCTGCTTGACCCGGTATGGGCCCTGCCACCTTGCCAACAGTTTGTGCTCTGACGTTGGCAAAAGCAACAAGACTTCCTCCCCAGGTTCCAAGCTCCGCTGTCTTGCCGACCGGTCATACCACTCCTTCTGCTTGGCTTGGGACTTCAGAAGGTTTTCACGTGCCATTGTGGTGGTCCTCATGAGCGTCTCTCGCATTTTCAGGACAAAAGAGATGACGTTCATGTTCTGTGGTTTGTCCAACTCCTCCCAGGTTTCTCGCAGCACATCCAATGGACCTCTGACCTGGTGGGCATAAAGCAGCTCGAAAGGTGAAAACCCAGTTGAGGCCTGGGGAACCTCACGGTAGGCAAACAACAGAAATGGCAGCCATTTATCCCAGTCCTTCCCTGACTCAGAAACAAACTTTTTCAGCATACGTTTCAGGGTCTGATTGAAACGCTCAACAAGGCCATCAGTCTGAGGGTGGTAGGGAGTGGTCCTTACTCTCTTGATACCTAACAGCTGATAGACCTGTTTGAGTGTGCGACTCATGAAATTGGTCCCTTGGTCCGTAAGTACCTCCCTCGCGATCCCTACCCTAGAAAAAAACTGCAGCATAGCTGTAGCTACTTGCTTGGCTGTCACTTCTCTCAATGGAAAGGCCTCTGGATATCTGGTGGCATAGTCACAAATGACAAGGATAAACCGGTTGCCTGCCTGGCTTCTCTCTAATGGACCAACAATATCCACCCCTATCCGCTCAAAAGGGGTGCCTATCACAGGGAGTGGCATAAGGGGTACAGGGGCTGTAGCTTTCCCTGCTGTAAGCTGGCACTCTGGACATGTCTTGCAGTAATATTTGACCTGGCTATACATCCCTGGCCAGAAAAACCTTTTTGAAATCCTCTGGAAGGTTTTCTCAAAAGCTAGGTGACCCGCCCAAGGAATAGTATGGCCTAGCCTCAGCACTTCCTCCCTGCATGCCTTTGGCAGTATGAGCTGCCTGTCATATTCACTCTGTTTATAAAGCAACCCATTGTCGAGCAGAAACCGCTTGCTAAGGGGACTAGAACTGGATTCCTTCTCTGCCTCTTTGAAACAGTCTATTAGAGTGGGGTCCCCTCTCTGTTGTCTGCCAAGATCCCCAGAAAAAACCTCCTTTACCGACAGCCCTGGAAACTCCATATCCTGATCTGGCTGGTCAGCTGACTGCAACACAATTCCTCTGACTTGCTCCCTGCGTTTCTCACATCTCTCCTCTTGTGTGACTCCTGGCACTCCACCTACCTCTACCCCAAAAAATGGCATCAGCTGCACTGTGTCCGCATTGGTAGCTGGTGTATCGGAGTCTGGCTTGATAGTGGTGGGTATTTCTGTGTCAGTTGTGTCTGGCTGAATCAGTGGTTGTGTCACAGAGACTGGTGTATTAGTGTGCTCTCTCGCCTTGGACCTAGTAACTACCCCACATAATCTCCCTTTACTCTCATGAATGAGGTCTAGCAAAATAGGCAGATCTGTCCCCAGCAAAATAGGGTAGGGCAGTTCGGGGGCCACTCCAACCTTCACCAGATATGCCTGGTTGTTTACCTCAACATATACCTCCGCTATGGGGACTTCTGATGCATGCCCATGGACACAGACAATTTTAACTCTTTCCTCACTCCACAACTCCCTGGGGACATACTTGGCCTGTACCAGAGACTGTGTGCAACCTGTGTCTAATAAGGCTGACAGGGGCCTGCCATTCAACATGACAGACATGACTGGTGACTCAGAACTGTCCTTAGGGGAGGCGCCTAGAGCTGGCCTAGGTACATAGCAGATACTTGCTATCTCTGGCTTTCTAACGGGACAAACTGGACTGATATGGCCTGCCTCACCACAGTTGTAACATACAACCTCTGACCTATTCCTGGCATATCCTCTTACAAATGGCTTTGGCCTAGTCTGGCTCGAACTGGGCTGGTTGAAACCGGGCTGCCTAGGAGAGTAACTACCTGAACCACCCATCCCAACACCCTCAGACTTACCTCTGGCCTGGTGTAGTGCGCCAGCGTAGCGGTGGCCCCTTGGACCTCCATGTGCCGTCACATATGTTTCCACAAGCTCTGCAGCCTCCGCCGCCGTTTCTGGGTTGCGCTCCCTCACCCAGGTCTTAACCTCTGGATACAACACCTTGATGTACTGCTCGAGGACCAGCTTCTCCATGATCTCCTCTTTGGTGGAGGTGCCATAACCCACCCATCTACAGAACAAGTCCTTGAGGCGGGTGTAGAGCTCATGGGGGGCCTCATCTGGTGGTGTGTCGTCGGAGCGGAACCATTGGTAATAAGTGTCACTGTTTATCTCATACTTCCTCAAAACTGCTGCTTTCAAAATGTCATAGTCTCTGGTATGAGCTGGGTCCATAGCTACAAAGGCACACGTGGCCTTACCAGTCAGCAGAGGAATGAGGCGGACAGCCCACTCTTGTCGTGGCCAGCCATACACTGCTGCCAGTCTCTCGAAAGTGGTCAAAAAATGTTCAACGTCATCAGATTCCTCTAACCTCACCATCCTGGGTTCTCCACCTGGGACCCCACTGGCTCGTCCCGTTGGTGGACCAGACCTGGTTGCCTCCAGGTCCAACTGAAGCTCGGTGACCTTGTCGCTGATAGCACTGAACTCCCGTTCTTTTATTTCTGCTTCTTTATCCTGCCTTTTATCCCGATCCATCTGGTACTGCATATGCATCTCAAACATCCGTGCCAACCTGGCGAAGCTGGCCTCCGGCCCTGCAGTGGGGCCACTTTCCGATTGAAAGCCATCCTCGAAGGCTCCCCCTGTGGCACCCTCCTCTGCAGGCTCTTGCTGTTGCTGTTGCTTTTTGGGAGGCATCCCTGAAGCTTGTAGTCCTCTTTACTTCTGACACCAATTGTGAGGAGGCGGCCAAGCGAAGGAAAAATGCAGTCCGAGTCAGGTTGCCATCACCCAGTGGTTGGTTTTTTATTCTATTTGTTCTTTTGCTCCCCAGTGGGAAAAACGGGAAAAAACATATTTTAACATAAATACAAAAATAATACAAAATGATTAAACATTCTTTTAACAAATATAAACAACTAGGCCCTTGGCTAAGGGACCTAGGTCTTAGTTCGGCTGTGTCTCGCTTCCAAGCCTGTCATTACTTCTCCCTGAGAGGAGCCTCCATCCCTGGCTTTATGCTGGAAGCTCCTCCTACAGGGACAAACCAAAAACAAACAATCAATTAATCAATACAGACATCAATTTACACATCCAATAACTCTGGACAACATGGATACATTACTCCATCATGATCTATCATAACCAAACACTAAACAGTGTTTAGGGCGCTTCATAAACCTATTCCCCTCTCGTTAATGAAAATCCCCCCCCCCCTGTACTCTACCACACTTGGTTCCTTCCAAATCTCCCCTCCAGAAAAGGCCCTGGCCTCTCCCAGTTCTGGTTGGGCAGCCAGAGATCCTACAAGGAACCAAGTGGGAGCACAGACAAATGGTATTTATCAACAAATGCATGTACTTTAATTCTACATCACATGTTATGCTTTAAACCAATGTGTCTGTATTACAAAACAACATAACAAAACAAACTAGGCCGAAAGCCTAAACTAAATGTTTGGCCGCATGACCACATGTGGGAACAGGTCAAACCACTTAAGGCCCATGTGCATCCCTACTTACAGGGCATGGGATAGCCCCATGACAGGATGAATGAATGGTAACTTGTTTAAAATGACAAGATATATGTGTTCATTATTGCATTGATCATACGTGTACTAGTGTAGTAACTCGACTTAACGTTAGTAACGTTATGTCGTCAGCTGTCCACATGGTCAGCTGTGAGCTATCCGCTTGCCCCCCTTCACCCCCCCCCCCACCCGCGACCACCCAAATGTAATTCACACCGGCCGCTACTGACACACACACACACACACACACACACACACACACACACACACACACACACACACACACACACACACACACACACACACACACACACACATAGAGAGAGAGCCCCAGCTGCCCTACAAATCACGGTCACCAATAAACCCCCTGACGACGTGAGGAGAAGGGGGGCTTTTGGGAAAGAAAGGTACATATAACAACAGGAAATGGTAGAGAGTATATGAAGTGTAGTTAAATGTTCAAGAATGATAAAGTATGTATTGAACAGGCTCAGGGCCGTTCTCGTCCAAGGTCCCGTGCCTTTGGAAGGGATCCCAAGCCACTCAAATGTCAGCGGAAAATCGAATTGAATTCTCGGTTGTGGCCATCTAAAACATCTTCTGTGTTTCACTGCTGGATCGTGAGCAGCTGAAGCCAAGGCCACTGTATTATAACCCAAGCACTCTCCGTCTCTCTAAGAAATTTATTTAATTTAATTAAATTCAAAGGGGCTTTATTGACATGGGAAACATACGTTTACATTGCCAAAGCCAGTGTTAAAACAGACAAAACAATTAAACATAGATCAGTACAATGCAGATCGTGGAGGAATATTTGTGTGATTGACAGTCTTTATGATGATTTACAGGGGGCTTTGTAGATACAGTACTGAATTCCGCCATCTGGACAAATGCACTTTTAAATATGAACATAGAATATCAGGCCTATATAAATGACCTTATTATGGCCAAGTCATACATCAAGCAGAGTTAAATCTGGATTTAGTACTACCAGGCACCCGTTACAGGGCAGCAAAGACCATAAATGAAATCTACTGTAAGTACAGTTACTTTTTTTTTTATGTCCATAGCTCCACCATTTTTCACCAGATGGAGATGCGTTTTTTTGTAGAAATTCAAAGAAAGGTAAAGAAACAATATAGGTTGTATTTTATGGCAATAATGTTCAGGTTTGTTGTTTGTGAGATTTATAATCACGTAAAAAAAGTCTGGTTAGACGGCTCCAAGTTTGACAGGGGCTGGTGTGAGCTGGGTAGTTTTATAAAATGTCGATGTCCATCAAAAACCCTGGGTCTCCTCATTCTAAAGTGGTCTGAGCGATTTTTGTCAGGCGACAAATTTTTTAAGCGAGGCGACCGACAGAATTCTATCGCCTCCATTGTTATGAATGAGACAGCCCACACGGCAGGAGATTTTGAAGCGACGGTCGCGCAGCTATTTATGTCGCCTGGCAAAAAATCCTATTTTTTAGGCGACGGCAGGCGACACAGTAAGGACAATGAGGAAATAACATGACTTCTACAGTAGAAGCAGTACAGAAGTTCTACGGGTGTATCATTTGTACACCATTAATTTATCAATACATTCATTGATCAATAACCTACGTATTATTACCATGCTACTTATGTTCATTATTATTAACAGGAACAATTTAAATAAATAACGTTAGTTGGAGAAGCTATAGTGGCCGCTTGTCATTAACTAATAAATGAACAATGCGCCACGATGCACCTACTAGTGTTTTTATACTCGGGTAACAAAATAAGTTGTGGACGTTGACAGAGTTTAATGTCCAGGCTGCAACTGATGTAGTTTATAAGGTTTATTGTCCAAAGAAAATTATGGCTGAGAACAGAACAGTTTGCGTGTAACTGAGGGGTACAATTCCCTGACTGTATTGAGAGTATGGTATTATTAAACCACTACTTAGTTATGTACTTTAATTACTGGCCATACAGTACACGGTATATCTGGTGAACACCCACACAAGAATACAACAATGACACCTAAAGTTCTATTTGGAGGGATTTATTATTATAGCAAGCAACGGTAGGTTACAGAATGAGAATTATACTTGCGCTTGTAAGGCGAAGAACACTTAAGTAGGTCAAGAGCGTAAGTCCATGAGCATAGTAAGATGGGTATAACTGACGCCACCTGTAGCATAAGAATTACATAAGGCACACTCGTAGTCAGCTGGAGACACTAGGGGGGTTCCCTCCGGTTGTAAGCCAGTAGGGTAGATGAATGTTCGGGAGCAAAGTCTGAATCAACGCGGAATAAAGAAGCTCCAGCTACGGGAGGCGGTACATTACTCCCTTGATCGGCAGACAAAAGCAACAGCTATAATCCAAGTATGCTAGACAGCATGGATGAAAGCCAGCCAGCCAGCCTCTTCCTAGAGACGGGCTCGAGTGATGCTCCTCACGGGTAGATCCCACACAGCAGTGGGGTAGACGGTTCTCTGCTCCAGCAGCCACAGTACCAAAGCAATATAATCCAGCCGGAAAAGGCTCTGCATTCGCCGGTGTAGATTCTCCTGTGCACTATACTTCACATTAACTAGGTCGAACTTGACGTTATTTCACCAAACTCTGACACTTTTACTATCCTATTCGCACATGTTATAAGTGCTCTATTTAGACGCAAAGTTGCTCACTTCACTTGGTCGTTGACTCGTGGTGAAGGCTTCAACTTTTGGGATAAGACTACTGCTGTATCCACCTGCGACGCATTTATACGTAAGGTGAATAATCAAGTTCCAACCTCAGTTCTGTCTCGTATT
Organism: Notolepis coatsorum; assembly: GCF_963971535.1. Lineage (NCBI taxonomy): Eukaryota > Metazoa > Chordata > Actinopteri > Aulopiformes > Paralepididae > Notolepis > Notolepis coatsorum. The sequence continues at coordinate 67,017 of NW_028170860.1, read as the reverse complement.
ACTGCGCAAACCTGGACATGTTGAGACATGCCTTGGCGGTGGCTTTGAACTCGCCATTGGGGGTATGGTCGCTGGCGCCTAGGGGTCGCTGTCCAATAGGAGAACGAATATTATGGTCTGGCTTGTACCTAGGTAAAGGGATATTCCGTGTATATATACAAAGAATATACAAGGGATATCAAACGATATACAAATATTATACAAGGGATATCAAGCAATAAATATATATATTCGGTTTAATCTGACCCTTTGTAACAGCCGCCTCCTAATTAGTCCGCACCTAATTAGATAAGCAGAGACAGATTAACCGTCTTGTCAACTACTCAATGTCCGTTGTGGGAAGTAGGGCAATTTACAAAGTCAGTGGGTCATGATCGTCAGCAAGGGAGTCAGGGAGCCTTGGCAACTCTATCAGCCTCGCCACGGGTCGGGTGTATGTCCGTCCCTGGATAAGAACTTCTGCCGCTCTGACCTTTCCGTCGGCACCAGTGATCACTTTGCTTATGCGGCCGGCCGGCCACGCAGCTCGGGGTAGTGACTGGTCTATGATCATAACGACCGTGTCCACTTTTAAGTTGTCCCCGTCCTTGACCCGCTTCTGACGGGCTGGAAGGGATGGTAGGGGGCTTAGGAGGAAGCGGGCCCGAGACTGGTTGATCTGTGCTTGGCTGTGCCTCCACATCCTCCGTCTGTTCCTCTTGTTTGGTCTGTACCCCATCTGAGGAGGGGCCGGTTCCGGCCGCCCCATCAAGGAGTCGTTTGGGGTGCTGGGTTCGAGGTCAGCTACGTCTGGAGCGCAGCTGAGGGGGGTGGAGTTCGGAACTCCCTCTTGTGCCCACGGTTCTCTCACAGGCCTCTCGCCTAATGTCAATAGCCTCTCAACGGGCTGTACGAGAGAGTGGCCGGTGTCGCTCACCTTTGTGTGCAGGCAGCGTGTAGACGTGGGTTTACTGTCAAGTCCGTAGAGGGGGCCCTGGAGCGTCCACCCCAGTCGGGTCTGAACCGCGACTGGGCATCCTTTGGGTCCGATGTGGGCTGCCTCAATTGGGAGAATGAGGTCCGCGTGGTCGGAGCCGATGAGCAGGGTCGGTGTGGCGCCGTCGATGAGCGGTATAGGTAGTTGACATAGGTGCACGTACTTCGCCATCAGCTGTGGGATGGGGTAGGTGTACTGTGACAGGCCTATGTCGTGGCTGGTGAAGACGTTAGTGATACTATACTGCTTCTCGGGCTGGTCCACCGCTGCTATCTTGAAGGAGACATTTTCACCCTTTATGGTCTTCTGGTCTCTTCTGATGGTACGGATTGTCATTGTTCCTTTGGCACCCCGCAGGCCCAACTGGGCTGCGGCGGAAGCGAGGAGGAGAGTCTTTTCAGACCCATCGTCTAGGACGGCGTAAGTGTCCAGGACCTTGTCCTCGTAGCTCAGGAGCACTCTGACCACTTTGATGAGCACTCGGGGGGTCCCGCTATGGTGGTCTATATGGAGCACTCCTGTTGGTGGGTTGCCTTGGATCTTCTGGAGTGGTGCCGACTCGCGGTCGTCCGAGTAGCACCGTGACTCCCAGTGTCTGCTGTAGCAGTCGGTACACCAGGGGGCGGTCTGGTGGATCTGCGGTACTGGTGCCACCGCCTCGGCCTGATACATCACCGTGACGGGCCCACTTTGTTGTCCTGGCGGACGCTTGTTGATGTCATGCAGGACCTCCAAGTGGGCGCCGTCACACTTGCTGCATCTCTTCTTTAAGCGGCACTCAGCTGCCATATGGCTGCGCGCGCAGCGGAAGCAGCGGCGGTTGGCCTTGATCCACTGACTCACCTCGTCTGTGGTCAGCTTCTTGAAAGTGTCACATTGATACAGCCGATGTTCCCCTTCACAGTACTGGCATTCAATCTTCCACTCCTCTTTCGTCGAGGGGGTGTTGTGGTTCTTGTGCTGCGGTACTGATTCGGCTTGGTGCATAACGGTCACCGACCGGCGGTTATCGTTAGATCTCCGAGGTCCATCTCTTGGGCTTGGTCCACTCCACACGAACGTATCCAGTCGTAGGCTGCTGACTTCTCTCGCGAGGAAGTCGGCCAGGTCTAGGAGGGATGGCTCGGGACCGTCGGGATCACGGTGGTCTCTCTGCCGCCGAAAGCGCTCTTGGCGGGCTGGAGGGAGCTTCTCTAATATCCGTTCTACATTAGAGTTAGCATACAGTTCATATCTCCCTTTTTCCCTTTGGGACCCCAGCATCCCTACCAGGGATTGTACCTTGATAGAGAGGTCATCCAATGCTCTATTGTCTTTGGCTGGGGGGAGGCGGTCGATATCTCTTATTTCTTGTATCACGTAGTCCCATATGCATCCATAACGCTGATCGAGGGCCACTAGGGCCGCGGAGTATGGGGTGCTTGAGTTGGAATATGCCAGCGCTATATTATGCGCTCTGGGCACCTTGAGATGCTTGAGGAGGATGGCATATTTGTACGACTCATCAGGGACGTCGGACATCATAGTCTCCAAGCACATCCGTAATTCCGTGTACTGTGCTCTGTCCTCGCGCGTAAAGTCTGGGAACGTTGGTGTGCCAAGGTACGATGCCATGGATGGCTGGCACATTGGTGAGCGTAGGGGAAGAGACCTCCTGGGCGAGTCTCCCCGTACGTGTTGTCGTGGGTTGGTACTTGGTGGGTACCAGGGGCCGGATACCCAGGTGCTGTTCCTCGGTGCTGACTGTACGTCAAACTCACCCGTGAGTTGGGTCGGGGGTTTGTAGTGCAGTGGCTCGGGGCTGACGTCGGGGCTGTACTGGGCCTCCTGGTCCAGAGTACGTTGCTGCTGGTCGGGGCTGTACTGGGCCGCCTGGTCCAGAGTACGTTGCTGCTGGTCGGGGCTGTACTGGGCCGCCTGGTCCAGAGTACGTTGCTGCTGGTGGGCTTGACATTCCTCCTCTTCCTCTTCCTCTTCCTCTGCTAGGTCCTGGAGTCTTCTAGTCAGTCTCTCGGCGACGTAGGCCGGTTCTTCCCGGTGGCTGGGTCCCGTGTGGACCGGTCGGGGAGGGGGTTCGGAGACGTGGATAGGATCCTCCTGTTGGCGGGGTCCCGGGTCGCTTGGTCGGGTAGGGGAATGTGCCCTAGACCCTTGTCGTGATGATCTCCGGGAGCTCCGTGCGGAGAGAGGGGGTGTCGCCATGGCAATCAATTGTTCTATCATCTGCGCCTGCAGCCGGTCGCGCTCTGCTTCGCGCTGGGCATGGGCGGCGTCGCGCTCTGCTTCGCGGTGGGCATTGGCGGCGTCGCGTAGTGCATTGGCGCTGGCATGGGCGGCGTCGCGCTGTGCATCGGCGGCGGCGCGCTGTGCATTGGCGCTGGCATGGGCGGCGTCGCGCTGTGCATCGGCGGCGGCGCGCTGTGCATCGGCGCGGCCTCTTTCAATGTTCTCTTCCGTCTGAAGGCGTCTGGTCTCCAGTCTTATGCGGTCGTCTTCACTCCTTTGTTGCGCCTGGAAGCGCTCTCGCTCGATTGCAGCGTGTTCGCGCTCGCTCGTCTGTTGAGCCTGGAGGCGTTCTTTTTCCATGGTAGAATGTTCGCGCTCACTTAGTTGTTGCGCTTGAAGTCGATCGCGTTCGGTGGAGGCTGCCAGGGTGGCGATGAATGCCTGCGCCAGCATCTTGTCCGCTTCGCTGGGGGAAGACACTGACGGAGGTGATCGGCTTCTGGCAGTGCTCGTTGGAGATCTGTTCTCTGGGCGCGCCTCGAGATCCATCTCCTGGGCGCGCTTCTCTTCTCTTGGTTGTGTGTCGGGTTCTGTCCCCGGAGCGCTTTCTTTATCCTGGAACTCTCCGGGGACTATTCCGTTGACGTTGTCTGGGGGTATAGTCATGTCATGTCCCCCCTGGTCCCCCCCCGTGAGCTTGGTCAGTTACGTTAGAACCCACTGGGTTCTCTACTGGCAGGGTCGCCTGGTCGGTAGGTTTTTGACATGCTTTGACTATCCGCTTTATTTATTTTATCCGCATTTAACGTCTTTATAAAGCTAGGTATTAGACTGACAGCGTATGCCTCTAGATAGGGAGGTGGCTGACGTCTGCGCTGCGGGCGTTCTAGCTCGCGGGAGCTGCTTGGGGAGTGTTCACCGCTGGCCATGGTTAATATCAATATTATATTAGATATTACACTGATACCCTCCGGCTCGAAGGACCAATTGTAACTGAGGGGTACAATTCCCTGACTGTATTGAGAGTATGGTATTATTAAACCACTACTTAGTTATGTACTTTAATTACTGGCCATACAGTACACACGGTATATCTGGTGAACACCCACACAAGAATACAACAATGACACCTAAAGTTCTATTTGGAGGGATTTATTATTATAGCAAGCAACGGTAGGTTACAGAATGAGAATTATGCTTGCGCTTGTAAGGCGAAGAACACTTAAGTAGGTCAAGAGCGTAAGTCCATGAGCATAGTAAGATGGGTATAACTGACGCCACCTGTAGCATAAGAATTACATAGGGCACACTCGTAGTCAGCTGGAGACACTAGGGGGGTTCCCTCCGGTTGTAAGCCAGCAGGGTAGATGAATGTTCGGGAGCAAAGTCTGAATCAACGCGGAATAAAGAAGCTCCAGCTACGGGAGGCGGTACATTACTCCCTTGATCGGCAGACAAAAGCAACAGCTATAATCCAAGTATGCTAGACAGCATGGATGAAAGCCAGCCAGCCTCTTCCTAGAGACGGGCTCGAGTGATGCTCCTCACGGGTAGATCCCACACAGCAGTGGGGTAGACGGTTCTCTGCTCCAGCAGCCACAGTACCAAAGCAATATAATCCAGCCGGAAAAGGCTCTGCATTCGCCGGTGTAGATTCTCCTGTGCACTATACTTCACATTAACTAGGTCGAACTTGACGTTATTTCACCAAACTCTGACACTTTTACTATCCTATTCGCACATGTTATAAGTGCTCTATTTAGACGCAAAGTTGCTCACTTCACTTGGTCGTTGACTCGTGGTGAAGGCTTCAACTTTTGGGATAAGACTACTGCTGTATCCACCTGCGACGTATTTATACGTAAGGTGAATAATCTAGTTCCAACCTCAGTTCTGTCTCGTATTACTGCGCAAACCTGGACATGTTGAGACATGCCTTGGCGGTGGCTTTGAACTCGCCATTGGGGGTATGGTCGCTGGCGCCAAGGGGTCGCTGTCCAATAGGAGAACGAATATTATGGTCTGGCTTGTACCTAGGTAAAGGGATATTCCGTGTATATATACAAAGAATATACAAGGGATATCAAACGACATACAAATATTATACAAGGGATATCAAGCAATAAATATATATATTCGGTTTAATCTGACCCTTTGTAACATTGCGTCTTCAGTGAAAAAACATTCTCTCTCAGCTGCATAACAATACTTGTCCAATCGGTGGTAGTGAACGTATTGTAGCGATCAGGCATGCAGTAATGTCAGGAAGAATGAGAGGTTGTATTCGTATATGGTGGTTTAATTCCAGCTCAATATGGGTTTTACAGGTTAATATTCCCTCGCAATGCACAACACAGCTACCTGCTAATACAACAACCTAACGTACGGTCCCGGTGGTCCGTCCTCCTATATCTCCCGGGGGGAAACACCCCCAGCTAACTTAGACAGAGCGACACATATAGCTTATTATACCTGTTAACGGTCGCCTCTGGTGTGGGGGGCCAATCAATTGTCGTTGAGCGTCGGTCGCTCGCCGTGTGCGGACCACTTCAGGATTACAAAGATGAATGCCGCTGTAATTTCCTCGCGTCTATATCATCCAGTTTCCAATGCAATGCACAGAGAGTTCTAAAAACTCATATTTTGCTAATAACACTTAAAATCATTGGTAAACAAACGCAGTGCTGACAATATACACGTTGACTGCTGTTTTGTATTTTGTATTGTACTGTATTGATCTATGTATGGTGTGAAATTAATCTCTGCCCAGTACCGGGCCCCGTCGGGCTTAAGGGGTTGTTTTCATTGTGGACAAGCTGTCATCACATTTACATTTACATTTAGCTGACGCTTTCATCCAAAGCGACTTACACGTTCTGTACGACAAGTCATCAGGAAGGGCACAACTCTATTAGCTGAGTAACAATGTTCATCAAAGTGTTGAGTGCTAACTGAGGGGTACAATTCCCTGACTGTATTGTTAGATATGATACTTACTACCACTACCTCTTGTACTTTAGACTCTGGCCACCCAGTACTAGGCATAAATAATTATGGTAAACACTCCCACGTAGATGAAACGATCCAACACAAATGTACCAAGTCGAAAGTCTGCGTTTAATAATAATTAATACATAGCAAAAGGTATGTAGAGCAATCACTTAATTACATTTATGATTTGAAATAGGATGCACTTTTATGGCAAATGAGTATTCGTTGGTATATCAATAGAGAACGTCCAATCTCTGGTGGCGCAGGCGGTAAATATACAACCTGGAATATTTAAGCAATAATAGCAATGATACTTTAATGATTATAGAACTGGATACACTAGGGGGGAATTCCGGTCGCTTGTAAGACAACTGGAGAAGGGGGGGGGGGGGTAGAGTCTGGCTGTATCCGTCTGGCCGAGGGTATCCTGGGAGAACCCACGGTTGTGCGGCTCGGTGCCTCAGCGATCCTCGATCCACAGATGAAAGCAGTTGGACTCTCTGTGGGCCGGCTCCCTCCGGTCCACGATGGAGAGACGTGAAGCGACCTCGTCGTGTAGAGCGTCTCCTCACCTGTCGTCCTCTCCGGGGGGGGGGGTTTCCAACACACGGCAGTGTTGGTCTTTATCCATAGAATAATCACTGTATACAAAGCATAATCCGTGCCTGGGAAGGCGGGCTGTCGTCGGTAGAATAATCCGGTATGCAGGTCCACTCGCTCGTCGGTTCTGGGGCTCCTCGGGTGCAGCCTCACATGGGGTCGGCCACCCTGGATAAGCAGCCAGTTCTCTGCCCGAAACGATGGGGTACTGACTACGATAGTATTCTCACCGCACGAAGCACTACATATGAATAGACTATTATTAGCTTAATAGACTACGTCCAACTCGACGATATAGTGCCAAATATGACTATTCAAATATTAATATACACGATGTCTCAATACCGATAGTAGGCCGAACTTGGCCTTACTCCCACACGTGGCGTCGCGGGGAGGCTTTACGTCTGTCACTCTATTGGAGGGTAAGAAACTGGACTAAAAAGGAAGTCCTACTTTAGTAGCGCAGTATATATACGCACTATGAACAAATAGTACCGTTAGTGGTGCGGTAGCCAGATTCCTACGCGGAACTAGGACTTGTTCGTACATGTTGAGCGGTACGTTTGAACTGGGTCTGGGGGGTATGGCAGCCTGGCACCAAGGTCTCGACCAATAGTAGAATGGAGACTATTATGGGATGTTCAGTAGGCTAGAATGGATATTCAATGCATATTGTACAAGGAATATACAAGGGATATCAGGGAATATTAGAGAATATACAAATACAATTAAATATATATATATAAATAAATATATATATTCGGTTTAATCTGGCCCTTCACAACAGCCACCCCCTGATTGGTCCCAGATCTAATCAGTTAAGCAGAGACAGATTAATCGCGTTGTCCATTTACACATAAGGGTTTGCTGTAGGGGTCAGTCAACTTCACAAAGTCATAGGGTTATAGGGTCATGGTCATCATCGATTGTGTCTGGGAGTCGGGGCAGTTCTATGAGCCTCGCCACGGGACGGGTGTAAGTGCGACCCTGGACAAGCACTTCAGCTGCTCGGACCTTGCCGTCGGCACCGGTGATCACTTTGCTTACGCGGCCGGCCGGCCACATAGCTCTGGGCAGTGATTGATCAATAATCATGACGACTGTTCCTTCTGTCAAATTGTCTCTCTCCTTTACCCACTTCTGGCGGGTCTGTAGAGACGGTAGGTAGTGCAGTAGGAATGTCCTTTGTTGTGCACTCTCTATGGTAGTGCAATCATCTATGTTGGGGTCTGCGGAGATAACAGTGCTCAATCCACAGAACACAGGCTTCTTATTCTCAGCCTCCTCCTGACTGGCTTCCCTCGGGATAGGCGTGGGCCACTCTCCTTCCGGGAGCTTTAGGAATGCTGGGCCGTCACTGTAGACATTGCGACGGGTGAGGTCATCTAGGGGCATTCCCCGGGTGATGACGTCAACTGGGTTCTGTTTTGTATCAACGTAGCGCCACTCTGTTTCTCCGGTTAACTCTTCGGTTAAGTCTTGAATCTCGGTGACTCTGACTCCCACGAAGACTTTGTACTTGCATGAGTCCGATTTGATCCAGGCGAGTACTGTCGTGGAATCTGACCACAGGATTGTTCTAGACACCGGTATGGTGAGCTCACGTTGGATGAGCGTGGCTAGGTGCGCTCCGGCTAGGGCTGCGCAGAGCTCTAGGCGTGGGATAGATTGTTGCTTGCGTGGGGCTATTCTCGAGCGGGCGAGGACAAATGCTGTGTAGATCTCTCCCCCCTCTTCTTGGGCCCGCAAGTAGGCTACTGATCCGTATGCGACCTCTGAGGCGTCACTGAAGGCGTGTAAGTCCATTTTACATGTCTCTGGCCTCACCGTGGGTGGGAAGTAGCTTCGGCGCATATTAACGCCTGGGAGTGAGTGGAGCTCCATCTCCCACTCTCTCCAGGTGGATGCAAGGTGTGCGGGAATGGGGTCGTCCCAGCCCTGGTCCTTGTCCCACAATGCTCGTACAATCATTTTTGCCCTGGTGGTGTACGGTAGAATACATCCTAGCGGGTCATATTGTCGGGCGAGTGTTGTGTACACACTCCGTCTGGTGGTCGGCGCCGCCGCCGGCCTTCCCTGCTCCGTAGTCAGGGGCTTGTGTCTGTAGTGAAGCGAATCTGTTTTGAATCGCCACACCAATCCCAGGGTCATCTCCTGGGCTTCTCCCGGGATTGTAGCCATCCAGGTCTCGCTGCTGGCTGCCTTGTCCTCGGAGGAGAGGCTGCGCAGTACTTGCGGATCGCTGCTGGCCCACTGCCTGAGATCAAAGCCGCCTTTGATCAATGAGGCGCGGAGTTTAATCAGGAGAGCCTCGGCTTCTTCCTGGGTTGAAAGGCTTTGTAGACAGTTGTCTACGTAGAAGCTGTTCTTTACGCTGTGTCGGACCTCTTCGTCCGCTGCTGGGTCCTCTGCTACATGTTTCTGTAGTGCAAATGTAGCACAGCAGGGGCTGCACGTCGTTCCGAAGGGGAGGACTTCCCATTGGTAGATGGCTGGGTGCTCATCTCCTGGCTTCTCTCTCCATAGGAACCGTAACAGGGGCTTGTCCTCCTCTACTAATCTCACCTGCAGGAACATTCCTTTAATGTCCCCGCTGATGGCCACCTTTTCCTGGCGGAAGCGGAGTAGAACGCCGAGTAGGGAGGGGCCGAGTGTGGGACCGGGCAGTAACTCTTTATTCAGATTTTGGGATCCGATCTGGTAGCTGCAGTTAAATACTATGCAGTCTTTACCGTTGTGATGGACCTTGTGGTGAGGCACGTACCACGATTCAGTGGTCTGGTCAGCCTCTTTAATGTCCATCTTTGTGACGTGTCCCGCTGTGATGAGCTTCTCAATCTCAGCGCGGTATACACTCTCTTGGGCGGGGTTCTTGGCTAAGCGCCGCTCCGTGTTCAGCAGGTACCGTTCTGTGGCGTCTGTCTTGGCGTGGAAAGTAGGCGTTCCTTCTCGCCGCAGGAGTGGCGTGGCGTATCTCAACACGCCGTTGACCGGGACTCTCTTGGTCCCTGTCTCGAGGAGGTGAATGGCGTAAATGTCATCTTTAGAGCGAATGTCTTTCTTTCCGTTCTTAAAGGGCATTTGTTCCAAGGTCCATAACCGCTCTACGTGTTGCAGGAGTGCGGTTTCTCCCTCTGTGACTCGGGAGTGGAGACATCTAGTGGCTGTACTTCGGTTGAGAGATTTGGCGAGCGGGCCTTGGAGAGTCCATCCCAAACGGGTCTCGACTGCTGCAGGACAGCCTCGGGGTCCGGTATGAACCCGGTCTATCGGGACAATGAGGTCTGCATGGTCGGAGCCTATCAACAGGGTCGGCATAGCATTGTCTATGAGCGGGATCGGTAACTTGCGCAGATGTGCATATTTCTCCATCAGCTTGGCGACGGGGTATGTGTACCGCGACAGTCCTATTTCTTGGCTGGTGAAAGCGTCTGTAATCTGGTACCGTCGCTCAGGCTGGCCGCTTGCTGCGATAGAGAATGAGACATTCTCGCCCTTTATCGTCTTCAAATCTCGTCTTATTGTCCGTATTGTCATTTGGGTTTCGCTTCCCCGCAGCCCTAGCTGGGCCGCAGCGGAGGCGAGCAGAAGGGTCTTCTCTGACCCGTCATCGAGGACGGCGTAAGTGTCCAGGACTTTATTCTGGTAGCTTAGTGTCACACGCACTACTTTTAGGAGTACTCGGGCTCCACTGCTGCTGGCGGGATCGATGTACATGACGCTCGCTTTGCTGCTGGATGGTGCGGGTGAAGGGCGCCGTCTGTTACTGTCGTGAAGTATGTCCAGATGGGCTCCATCGCACTTGGTGCACCTTTTCTTTAAGCGGCATTCGGCTGCCATGTGTGAGCGCGCACAGCGAAAACAGCGCTTGTTGGACTTTATCCATTGACTTGCTTCCTCCGCGTTCAGCTTGGGGAAGGAGTCACATTGCGCTAGCCAGTGTTCTTTCTCACAGTAGGGGCACACTATCTTCCACTTCTCCGTTCTGGAGGGGGTACTGTGGCTCCTGCTGCTCGGTACTGACTCCGATTGGTGCATCACAGTCACCGATCTTCTTCCATCATTTAGTCGTCTGGTTCCTTCTCTGGAGCCAGGGGTGCTCCGTCCGAATGTATCTAGCCGTAGGCTGCTGACTTCTCTCGCCAGGAAGTCTGCTAGATCGAGGAGGTTCGGTTCGGGGCCATTCGGGTCTCGGTGGTCTCTCTGCCGCCTAAAACGCTCCTGTCGAGCGGGCGGCAGCTTCTCCAAGATCCTTTCCACATTTGAGTTGGCGTAAAGTTCATGCCTCCCCTTCTCTCTCTGCGCTCCCAACATCCCTACCAGGGACTGCACTCGTCCAGTGCTCGATTGTCTATTGCTGGGGGTAAGCGGTCGATGTGTCGGATCTCCTGGATCACGTAATCCCATATGCGCCCATACCTCTGGTCCAATGCTACCAGCGCTGCTGTGTATGGGGTGGTGGAAGTCGCGTAGGCGAGCGCTATATTATGTGCGCGGGGTACCTTTAAGTGCTTCAGTAGGATGGCGTATTTATGGCGTTCATCCAATACATCCACCAACATGGTCTCCAGACACATGCGGAGTTCTGTATACTGGGCCCGGTTCTCTTGGGTGAAGTCGGGTACCATAGGCGTGCCAATGTATGACGCTGACTGTGGATACATCGGCGAGCGTTGGGGGAGAGGCCTCCTAGGCGAGTCTCCTCCCGCTCCTTGGTATGGGCTGGTACCGGCAGTGTACCATGGCCCGCTTGTCCAGGTGCTGTTCCTCGGTGCGGGTCGTGCGTCGTGCTCACCCGTGTATAGAGTCGGGGGTCTGTAGCGCAGCTCCGCGGGAGTATAGCCTGGGCTGTACCGGACCTCCTGGTCCGGTAGAGTACTGTGCTGTCGTCGGGCGTGGTTCTCCTCCTCTTCCTCTTCGTCTTCAGTTAGGTCATCCAGTGCTTGTAGTCTCTGGTTTAGCCTCTCCACAGGATATGCTGCTCCTTCCCGGTTGCTAGGTCTCGCTTGGACCGGTGGGGGGAGGTGGTCTGTGGGGGGTATAGACCTCGTCTGTTGGTCAAGTTCAGGGTTGTTTACTCGGCTAGGGGATGCTGCCCTGGAGGTGTGTCTAGACGAGTTCCTGGAGCCTCTGGCGGAGGGAGAGGGTGTTGTCCGTCTGATCAGCTGTTCTATTAGTTGCGCTTGCTGTCTGTCGCGCTCTGCGTCCCGTAGAGCACCAGCAGCTGCTCGCTGGCTGTCTGCTCGGTCTCGGGCCACATTCTCTTCCATCTGAATGCGTCTTATTTCTAGACGTATATGCTCTTCTTCGCTCCGCTGCTGGATCTGCAGTCGGTCGCGTTCAGCAGCGGCGTTCAGGCTGATGAGGAAGGCCTGCTGTAGGGTCCTCTCTGCCTCGCTGGGAGAAGGCGGTTGTATAGGGGAGCCTTCCCTCGGGGTACTCCTTGCGGAGCCTTGGAGCTCTATCTCCACGGTGCTCTCCCCGTCTTCTTCCGTGCCGAGTTCTCTCTCGGTAGCGTTGTATTCCTCCCGGGACTCATCGGGGACTACTTCTTCAGTACTGGCGGGGTGTGAAGTCATGTCTGGTTCCCACTGGTCCCCACCGTGAACTTGGTCAGTTACATTAGAACCCGTAGGGGCCTCTATGGTCGGGGTAGTCTGGGCGTTGGGGTTAGACATACTTTTACTTTCTAGTTTTACCGCGTTTACTGTTAGTAGAAGACTAGGTTGTTGACTGACAGCGTAAGCCTCTAAGTACTGAGGGAGCCGCCGTTCGCGCTGCGGGCGTTGGTTAGGAGGATCGTTTCGTGGAGTGTTCATCATAGGCCATTTCAATATTAATAACACTATATTAATATTACACTAATTACCATCCGGTTCGAAGGACCAATTGTAACTGAGGGGTACAATTCCCTGACTGTATTGTTAGATATGATACTTACTACCACTACCTCTTGTACTTTAGACTCTGGCCACCCAGTACTAGGCATAAATAATTATGGTAAACACTCCCACGTAGATGAAACGATCCAACACAAATGTACCAAGTCGAAAGTCTGCGTTTAATAATAATTAATACATAGCAAAAGGTATGTAGAGCAATCACTTAATTACATTTATGATTTGAAATAGGATGCACTTTTATGGCAAATGAGTATTCGTTGGTATATCAATAGAGAACGTCCAATCTCTGGTGGCGCAGGCGGTAAATATACAACCTGGAATATTTAAGGAATAATAGCAATGATACTTTAATGATTATAGAACTGGATACACTAGGGGGGAATTCCGGTCGCTTGTAAGACAACTGGAGAAGGGGGGGGGGGTAGAGTCTGGCTGTATCCGTCTGGCCGAGGGTATCCTGGGAGAACCCACGGTTGTGCGGCTCGGTGCCTCAGCGATCCTCGATCCACAGATGAAAGCAGTTGGACTCTCTGTGGGCCGGCTCCCTCCGGTCCACGATGGAGAGACGTGAAGCGACCTCGTCGTGTAGAGCGTCTCCTCACCTGTCGTCCTCTCCGGGGGGGGGGGGTTTCCAACACACGGCAGTGTTGGTCTTTATCCATAGAATAATCACTGTATACAAAGCATAATCCGTGCCTGGGAAGGCGGGCTGTCGTCGGTAGAATAATCCGGTATGCAGGTCCACTCGCTCGTCGGCTCTGGGGCTCCTCGGGTCCAGCCTCACATGGGGTCGGCCACCCTGGATAAGCAGCCAGTTCTCTGCCCGAAACGATGGGGTACTGACTACGATAGTATTCTCACCGCACGAAGCACTACATATGAATAGACTATTATTAGCTTAATAGACTACGTCCAACTCGACGATATAGTGCCAAATATGACTATTCAAATATTAATATACACGATGTCTCAATACCGATAGTAGGCCGAACTTGGCCTTACTCCCACACGTGGCGTTGCGGGGAGGCTTTACGTCTGTCACTCTATTGGAGGGTAAGAAACTGGACTAAAAAGGAAGTCCTACTTTAGTAGCGCAGTATATATACGCACTATGAACAAATAGTACCGTTAGTGGTGCGGTAGCCAGATTCCTACGCGGAACTAGGACTTGTTTGTACATGTTGAGCGGTACGTTTGAACTGGGTCTGGGGAGTATGGCAGCCTGGCACCAAGGTCTCGACCAATAGTAGAATGGAGACTATTATGGGATGTTCAGTAGGCTAGAATGGATATTCAATGCATATTGTACAAGGAATATACAAGGGATATCAGGGAATATTAGAGAATATACAAATACAATTAAATATATATATATAAATAAATATATATATTCGGTTTAATCTGGCCCTTCACAACAGTGTAGGTTAGTTTATTAGGACAGGTGCATGACAGTAAGGTTAGTTAGGGTTAGATTTTTTTTTCTTTTTTTATTATTATCATTTCAGATAATGGTTGAAGAAGTGAGTCTTTAGTCGACGGCGAAAGATTGGACGGGATTCGGCTGTCCTAACTGGGATGGGTAGTTCATTCCACCATTGTGGGGCAAGGACTGAGAATAAGCGGCTTCTCTTTGATGACCCTCCGGAAGCTTGGATAGGAGTAGATCTGAGGCGGCCAGAAGATGCAGAGCGTAGGGGTCTTGAGGGTGTGTAGTTAGAGACCATTGACCGGAGGTAGGCGGGAGCGGTTCCCTTTGCCGCACGGTATGCTAGGTCAAGGGCCTTGAAGCGGATACGTGCAGCAATGGGGAGCCAGTGCAGGTCCCTAAGAAGTGGGGTGACATGGGCCAACTTCGGTAGGTTTGAGATCAGGCGGGCCGCTGTGTTTTGAATGAGTTGAAGAGGCTTGGTGGCAGTGGCCGGGAGGCCAGCTAGCAGTGCGTTGCAGTAGTCGAGGCGGGAGATGACTGTTGATTGGACGAGGAGTTGGGTGGCTTCTTTTGTCAGGAAGGGGCGTATCATTCTGACGTTGCTCAGGAGGAATCTGCAGGTTCTGGTTGTCGCTGCGATGTGAGCAGAGAAGTTCAACTGGTCGTCGAGGACAACACCAAGGTTCTTGGCGGTCGGCGACGCGGTCACAGCTGCATTCTCGACTGTGATGGAGAGGTCGGTCAGGGGGGAGGATTTGGCCGGCAGGTGGAGCAATTCTGTTTTGCTTAGGTTCAGTTTGAGGTGGTTGGTCGTCATCCAGGCGGAGATGTCGGACAGACAGGCCGAGATCCGCTCAGAGACGTGGATATCTGAGGGAGGGAAGGAGAGGAAGAGTTGAGTATCATCGGCATAACAATGATATGAGAAGCCATGAGACGTGATAATGTTACCCAGTGATTTAGTGTAGAGGGAGAAGAGAAGGGGTCCTAGGACCGAGCCCTGGGGGACACCCGTCCGGAGGGGGCGGGTGGCCGACAGAGTCCCTCTCCATGACACTTGGTAGGAGCAGTCATTGAGGTATGATGTCAGCCATGTCAGCGCAGATCCAGCCACTCCCATTCCTGCGAGGGCCGCGAGGAGGATCTGATGGTTGACTGTGTCGAAGGCTGCAGATAGATCTAGGAGAATCAGGACAGAGGAGAGGCCTTTCGCTTTTGCTAAGTGAAGTGCCTCTGTGACCGCAATGAGGGCCGTTTCTGTGGAGTGGCCAGTCCGGAAGCCAGACTGATTGGGGTCTAGGAGGTCATTCTGTAAGAGATAAGCAGTAAGTTGGTTGGATACAGCACGTTCAAGTGTTTTAGAAAGGAAGGAGAGAAGAGAGACAGGACGATAGTTGGCTATGACGGTGGGGTTCAGGGTTGGTTTTTTTATGAGGGGCGTGACTCTGGCTTGTTTTAGGGAGGTGGGGACCACCCCCGAGTTGAGTGAGGAGTTGATGGTTGCAGTTAGGAATGGGAGGATGTCCGGTGCTATGGTCTGGAGGAGTGGGGAGGGTAGCTGGTCCAGCTGGCATGTAGTCGGACGGTTCGACGTTACCAGTGTCAGGGTCTCGGCTTCTGTAATGGGAGAGAAAGATGACAGAGTGAAGGATGAGGTTCTCGATTTAGCGTTTGGAATGGGTGGGGGTTGGGAGAAGGAGCTGCGGATGTTCTCCACTTTTTCCTCAAAGAAGATTGCAAAGTCTTCGGCAGAAAAAGATGAGGGAGGAGGAGGTGGGGGGGGGGGAGTGAGGAGGGAGGACATGGTAGCATGCAGTTTGCGAAGATTCTTGGCAGAGGCCTCGATCCTATGGTGAAAGAAAGAAGCTTTGGCATTAGTAATGGTTTTGGAGAATGTTAACAAGAGGTTGTGATATGTGTCGATGTCAGCAGTGAGGCGTGACTTTCTATACTTCCTCTCAGCCGCTCTCAGGACCTGTCTTTGTTCTCTCACTGCATCCGTCAGCCATGGACTGGGTGGGGAACGGCGGGCAGGTTTCTCAGCGAGGGGACAGAGCTTGTCGAAGGAGGTTGCAAGGGCTGAGAGGAGGGTGGAGGTTGCCATCTCTGTGGGGAGAGCAGAGAAGGTGTCACTCAAAGGTAGAGCGGATATTATGTCAGAGGAGAGGGTGGAGGGGGATAGGGAGGGCAGGTTGCGTCTGAGTGAGACGGTTTGAGTTGGGGTGAAGACTTTTCGGTTAAGCATGAGAGTTAGTGAGAAGGATATGAAGGAATGGTCAGATACATGTAGGGGAGTTACCGTGGTGTTAATGATGCTGGAGTTACGGGAAAATATGAGATCCAAGGAGTTGCCTGCTTTGTGGGTGGGAGGCATGGCAGTGGGAGTCAGGTCAAATTGTTGTAGGAGGGAGACCACTGGGACCGACTGAGATGAGTCAGGCAGGTTGAAGTCGCCCAATAGAAGGAGCGGGGTACCATCTTCCGGTAAGGAGCTTAGAAGCATGTCCAGCTCATCTGTGAAGTGATCGAGGGGACCTGGAGGGCGATAGAGTGTAACAATGGTGAGATTGAAAGGATTAGAGACAGATACTGCATGATATTCGAGGGAGGAGAGTTCTGGGAGTTGCGTTAGGTTTGTAGCCCATGAAGGAGATGTCATGAGGCCAGTGCCTCCACCCCATCTGGAGGGTCGAGGTGTGTGAGTGAAGTTATAGTTTGTAGATAATGCTGCAGGTGTTGACGAGTTATTGGGGGTTATCCAGGTCTCAGTTAGAGCCAGGAGCTGCAGATTTAGACTATGGGCGTAGGCAGTAATGAAGTCAGCTTTCTTGACTGCTGATTGACAATTCCATAAGCCTCCCTGTACTGTGACAGGTGTATTGGTGGCTGTAAGGTAAGGTCAACGGCTGGAACCCAGAACTATTAGTAAAAGGGGGGGGGGGGGTGTATCTTCCAGGCATGTTGCGACAGAACAGGCGTGCAGTACATCCACCAGGCCGGGAGGGGGCGATACCTTGTCCGTGAGTCTGTTATCTCCCCTGACGCTGGTTTGACCTTACACAATTAGGCCTCCCCGCCAGAGGAGGGCGCTGTGCAGGGGGCCATCTGCCGCTCCAGCGAGCACATTGTCAGCAGCAAACATTGATGGGAGCCATGCGGGTCGCATGAACCGGTTTGGATTAGAATAACCGCAGCCCGGTTAGCGCAGCCACAAGATCCCAGTTCGTTTGACGTGTAATCAACAGTAAATGCATCCCGGTGGCAATGAACAAAAACATGGCCAGGAGCTTGTATAGCGCGTAAAAGTTATAAGCGTGGCAGAAATATCCAAAACAAAATAGAATAGGTCCCGCTCCTTCCAAAACGGAACGTTAGCAGTTAGCATCCTAGCCCGTGGCTATAGTCGTGCAACAGTACAACAGTCATATACAACAGAATTGTCCCCCTCCTCCCCTTATGTCAGATAGCGAGAGAAAAGAAAAAGATAACCTTCCAGGCGAAGCCTAACGCCAAGTATTCATCCATAATCACATATGTAATAAAATATTAAATGCAACCCCTCTCTGTGTGATAGCCGTAGCAGGATGCTAACGGCCCAGAGCTACTACCACGTCTGGATCTGATGGGGCCGGTATCGGGTCTGCGTTCAGCTCCGGTGAAGCCGGCATCGGGTCCGCACCCAGCCCCGGTGGAGCCAGCATCGGATCCGCGTCCGGCCCCGGTGGAGCCAGCATCGGGTCCGCGTCCCGCTCTGGTGATGCCGGTGTCGGGGTCTCTCTGGGCCGGGTCCTCAGGAAGTCCACGGCGTCCTTGGGCGATGGTAGATGCATCCTCGTGCCATCCTTGGCTCGGATGATCAGCTTCGCAGGGAACTGGAGCGACGGTTTAAATCCACGCTTGTACAGGGGCCCCATGACATCTCGATATTGTGATCGTTGCTCGACCACCTCGGGGCAATAGTCTTCGAAGATCGAGACTGGTTTCCCTCTGTATGTCAGATTCCCTCTCCTTTTGCGAGCTTCCAGGATAATAGTCTCCTTGATCTTGTAGTGATGTAAGCGGGCGATCACTGCCCTAGGCCTGGAGCCTGGCGCTGGTTTGGGTGTTAGCGTCCTGTGGCATCGGTCGAGCTCCGGTGGTGTAGCGAGGATATCTTTCCCCATGATTTCCACCAGGACCTCTGCGAAAAAGACACTAGGACGGTTGCTGTGTAGGGATTCGTCCAGGCCTAGGATGCGTATATTAGAACGCCGACTGCGTGATTCAAACATCAATTAGCTTGTCAATGACTACGTCCTGAGCTGTGCATCTTGCCTCCAGCTCCATCCTACCCGACCACATATCCAGGCCGCCTTCCACGGAGGTCAGGCGTTGGGTATGGTCTGCGATCTCCTGTTGGAAGCCGTTGAGTCTAGACTTGAGCGAGGCAGTAAACGTTCTGAACTCCGTGGTGAAGGCCTGTTTGAGTTCCTCCATTAGCTTAGCCATGGTAGCCCCATCCACAGGGCTGGTCTCGCTCCTCAAGACTCGCGCAGCCATCACGCTCATTATTCTTTTGGGTCGAATAATACAGGCAGAGATATGGATGTTGTATATTAGTGGTTCAATTATCTTGAAATAAAAAAAATAGGCTTTTTAAAGTAAAATAAAAGTTTGGGAGTGGCAGCGTGGCTCAGAGACTTCTACCCCATTCTCGACCCGGAACTGGAACCCGTCTTAGTTTCTTAAACAATGTTGGATGATGTAATTAATGGGTCATGAGTCATTGTGGAACAAAAGAAAATCGTGCAAATTGATTGATTGATTGATTGATTAATAGCAGTTTACCTACTTTCTATAGCAGCTGGGAGGTGCGCTGTTTTAAGTGAGCGTGGACTATTGAATTGATTGATTGATTGATTGCTAATTTTATTACTGTCCGCCTTGTTTCCAACTGGTTAAGTTTAGGGACTCTTTCGAAGTCGCTCTCTTTCGAAGTTGGTTATGGTTAGAGTTTGTCTTTAGAGCAGGGCGATAGAACACCAGCGCTGATTCCAAACTCTAACCTTAACCAACTTCGAAAGAGAGCGACTTCAAAAGAGTGCCTAAACTTAACCAGTTGGAAACAAGGCGGACAGTAATAAAATTAGCAATCAATCAATCAATCAATCAATTCAATAATCCACGCTCACTTAAAACAGCGCACCTCCCAGCTGCTTCTATAGAAAGTCGGTTAAAAAAAAAAGAAAAAAAAAACTCTTATAGGGAAAAGAAAACTTTTTTTCCTCGCTATATAGGGCAAACACTTTTTTTTCCTATAGGGCAAAGAAAACTTTTTTTGTTGTTTTACCTACTTTCTATAGAAGCATCTAAGAATGAAGTTCTATAGAAAGTAGGTAAGAAAAGAAAAGTTGGATGTGTTAGTTTGTTGGATGTCTAGTTGAAAGACAGTTGGATGTGTTAGTTTGTTGGAGGTCTAGTTGAAAGACAGTTGGATGTGTTAGTTTGTTGGATGTCTAGTTGAAAGACAGTTTGATGTCTTAGTTTGTTGGATGCCTAGTTGAAAGACAGTTGGATGTCTTAGTTTGTTGGATGTCTTAGTTGAGAGACAGTTGGATGTCTTGGTTTGTTGGATGTCTTACTGAGAACAGTTGGATACACTTCCGAGCTGCTTCCACATCGAGGCAACTTATTTTTTTTTGTTGGGAACTACTTTGTCTGGCGGATGGTTTTTTCAATAAATCTTCAATTAATGTGTGTTTATTGTATAGCAATAAGGTTGGATGAATGCGCCAGTTGTATAAAAGCCATTACGTGGGTTGTGTGACACTTCCCCCGGTCCTGTGGGACCAGCCGGCAACCCTCCGCCCAGTTCGGTTGGTCCAGGACTCAGACATTCACAACCCCCCATCAATACCCTGCACAATACAACATTGGCAACGGGTGGGCTGAGCCAGATGTGGCAGATCTGGCATCAGCTCACACACCTAATCAACATTGTTATCTGCCATTTATGTTTGTTATGTTCGTTGTCTATGTTGTCATTGTTGTTTCCATTATGTTAGATTTGTGTTCCCCTGTCTGTGTTTTGTAAATGTGTTGGTCTCAGTTTGTTCTATTGTTATTGTTTTCCCCTTGTGCTCTATGTTCTGTGCTCTGTGTTCTGTTAGTCTTGTCTACCACACCTGTGTCCTGTTTGTAATTACCTTTTGTCTCTAATTAGTGTTTGTATATGAAGTGTCTGGACCAGCAGAGACTTGCTGGGACGGGAGACGGACGGAGCAGGCCATGCCGTGGGTTTCTGGGGGGCGGCTGTTGTGGGGAGACGATTACGAAGACGGAAGTTTGGCTTGTTCATGTGGGAGGTTGGATTTGGAGAGGTGCGCCGAGTGGCGGCGTCTGCGTCCGTCGGAACTGTGCAGCGAAGACAGGTGTGGGAGTAGTAGTCGGTGGGGGAAGGCGGAAAGTGTAGTTTTGAGAGAGCAGGAAGAGGGGAAAACTCGCAATTGGTGGCCCCGGCCTGTGAGGGGCTGTCCAGGGTATTGGGAGGATCGTGATGGAAGTAAATGGTGTGAGATGGGCGAGGAAGACAGCGATAGGGATAAGAATGGCCATGACAAAGGGAAGGGGACGGGTGGGGACAGTATGGAGTGTAGTGGGGAAGAGAGTGGGGGAGAAGGGTGGAAAAAGGTGGGGAAGAAGAGTAGGGAAACTGAGGGGAAGGGGAGTAAGAGGAAGAAAGAGAGGGGAGATAGCTTGAGTGGGTCAGAGGATGAGGGTAGAGGAAAGGGTTTTGTAGGGTTGAATGTAGTGGTGCGATTTGAGGGAGAAGACGGAGTTAGGGATATAGAGCCGAGAGAGGTGTCAAAGCTCATTAAAGCGCAGTTAGGAGAGGTCAGGTACGGAAAGGTGTTGGGGGATGGGATCTTGTTTATAGGGTGTGTAAGTGTAGTGCAGGTAGAGAGGGCAAGGGAAATGAAGAGCATTGGCAAAGTGAATGTCTGTAGAATAGTGATAGTAGGGGAGAAAAGGGATGGTGGTTGCAAGGGGGTGATTAGTGGAATTCCAATTAAGGTTAGTGAAGAACAGTTGTTAGGAGATTTGAGGAGTAACGAACGTAATGGGAAAGTTTTGAGTGTAGAAAGGATAAAGAGAGGTGCAGAGAAGGAGGAGACAGGGACGATAGTTATTCAGTTTGAGGGTGAGTTTTAGTCCGAAAGAGGTATTTTTAGGGAATATGGCATATAGGGTTAGGGAGTTTGTGTCGAAACCGTTGAGGTGTTACAGGTGCCAGGAGTTTGGACATATAGCTAGGTTATGTAGGAAGGGGCAGAGATGTGCTAGATGTAGTGGGGAGCATGAGTATAGGGATTGTGACCAGGGAGTGGAGCCGAGATGTTGTAGTTGTGGTGGGAAGCATAGTGTAGCGTATTGGGGTTGTGAGGCGATGAAACTAGAGGTAGTGGTCCAGCAGGTGCGAAGGGAAAGTAGGATTTCATATGCAGAGGCAGCTAGGAAGGTAGGACATGGAAAGCAAGACAAGGGACAGGGGTTTAGAGAAGGGCAGTTGGCAGTAAGGATAGTGCAGGAGGATCAGGGAAAGCAAGATAGGGAACAGGGTTTTAGGAAAGAGCATCTGTCAGTAGAGGAAGTTCAGGAGGAGAAAGAGAGGGTGTGGGGGGGAGAAGTTGGATATGGTGGCCTTTGTGGCAGGAGTAGTGATTACAACAGCGACGGTTAGCAGTAGGACAGATAGGACCAAGTTGATAGTTCAAGCAGCAGTGGGACACTTGGGTATGAAGGGGTTGACAGTGGAGGATGTTATAAGGGAGTTAAAGAGGGTGGCTGATCAAGTAGAGTTAGAGAAGGGGGGTGTGAGTGATCGAGTAGTCCAGGGTCAGGCCACAGGAGGCGAAGCATGTCTCGCGGAGGGGGAATCAGTCAGGAGGAAGCAGCGTTAGCTGCACGGCATTGGACAATGTGGGGGATGAAGGATTACAGTAGATGGCGGTAGAGTAGAAGGAGAAGAGAATTTGTGAGAAGATTGAACAGTTAGGCAGCAATACGCCGAAAGGTGTCTAGTCTGCCGGAAATTCACACGAAGAAGAAGAAGAAGAAGATACTTGCTGGTTCATTGCCTAAATGTTACCTGTGTTTGTCGTCGTGTATCCTGTCTTGTGAGTAAACACTGTTATCGTCACCACGTCGTCTCTTCGTATTCTCTCTGCTACCTGGGTTCACCATGCCAAGTAAGCGCAATCGTAACAGGGTTGTGAGAATTAGACCATGCCTAGTCTAACGACCACCCCTAGGCATAGTCTAATTCTCACAACCCACTCCTGCGCATGATGTAATGCTTTATTAATGTGTAACTAAGGAGAACGGGGAAGTATGGTGACTAACACTTGGATGGGGGTGTGAAGGACAAACATAAACAAAGCCAGGACTCACATGCAGCAGTCATGTGAACATAGTTCGTACAGGGAATGTTTTCTCTTGTGCACTTAAATGATGTTGCTTTCCATTCTCACGACAATCCATGATGTTCTTCATTCTGGATACTCAACTCAGCATCTTTGGGTTATTGAAAAGTGCTATGTTACATCCCAATGTATATATTCCCCAGTGTGTGTCTCCATGTGTGTGTGTTCTCCATTTTGTTTCCTCCCTCCAGCCATTGTTCCCTTCCCCATTGGTCCCTGCCAGGCCAATCCTTCCATTATTGCAACACAGCAGTGATTGGTGGATGGCTTTCCAGACTCCAACACTCAATCCACACCACCCAATCATGGATCACCCCACACCTGTTAAAACATGGCTTCTCACTTCAGTCTCTCTCTCTCTCTGGCATGAGGCTAGGCTTGTTGAGTTTTTGGTAAACCTGTAACTTTGACAGCATTGCATTTCGTTTATTGGCCTTTGGTGCTTAGTAGTAATTTCCTTGTGTGTGTATGGCCACAGAGAGAGCATTGTTAGTTATAGTTTGTTTTTGTACATATTCTGCCTTTGTTTCTGTATAATTAATGTGTTTTTCTCTCTTCCTTTGCCTCTATTCAATAAATATCATTGTTGTTTACAAACGTGGTCCATCTTTTCTGTCAACCAACTGTTATGTTACAGCCCTTTACCCTTAGACTCACAGGGGTCGTAACATAAATGGGGGCTCTGTCTGGATCTTGTAACCCGTGTTCAATTGTTGGTTGATGGATTTGGTGAACTGTGTTTGTTTACACTTGTATAGTTATTAATTAATTTGTGTAAAAATGGCATTTGTGTAAAAAAAAAGTAATGGCAGTTAGTACTTTTGATCTGGGGAAATTCTTGAGCAATCCTACTTGGGAAGCGCTAGATAGTTGCCGCAAGGCAGACTTAGTGGAGATTGCCACACATTTTAAACTCTCGGTTCAACAAAAGCATCTTAAGCAGGATATCAGGTGTCTTGTGGTAGATAAGCTGTTGGAGCAAGGGACGCTTGTTTTACCTGCGGTCTCTGATGAACATGCAAGTCCTCCTGGTGAACCTACGGAAGCACAGCCTTCTGGGGAGCAAGCCCATGGTGCTGAAAAGGCAGGTGTGAACGTCACATTGCCACATTTTCACTTGACCTCTCCTGTGTCAACTGGGTCTCGAGAAGGGGCCCAGGTCAAGGTTAGAATAGCCCGTCTCCAGATGGAGGCTCAGGAGAAGGCACAAGCACGTGAGGCGGAGTATCGGCTTCGTAGAATGGAGCTTGAGGCAGAAAATGAAAGGGCTGTTAACATTCGTAGGTTGGAGCTTGAGCATGAAGTGGAAAAAGAGCTCAGACTGCGGAGGTTGGAGCTGGAAGTCCTAAGGAGTGAATCCAACTCTGCTACACCGACTCCTCCACAAGGCCCGGGTATGTCCTCCTCCACAGCTTATTCATCACATACTTTTGATATAAGTAAACACATTGCTTTGGTGCCTCCGTTCCGAGAGACAGAAGTTGATACTTATTTTAATGTGTTTGAGCGTATTGCTGCTTCATTGCGCTGGCCAAGAGAGGTCTGGCCTTTGTTGCTTCAATGCAAATTGACTGGTAAAGCCCAAGAGGTTTGTTCAACACTTTCCCTAGAAGATAGTTTACTGTATGATACTGTGAAGGCTGCCATCCTTCGTGCATATGAGCTTGTGCCCGAAGCTTATAGGCAGAGGTTTCGCAGTCACAAGAGAGCTGTCAACCAGAACTTTGTAGAGTTTGCTAGAGAAGGGAACTCTCTTTGATAAATGGTGTGCAGCAAGCAAGGCCTCAGATCTTAACTCTCTCAGAGAACTCATTCTATTAGAAGAGTTTAAGAATCGTTTGCCAGAGCGTATTGTAATTTACCTGAGTGAGCAGAAAGTGTCCACTCTGCAGCAAGCTGCTGTATTAGCTGATGAGTTTGCGCTAACCCATAAAACTGTGTTTGTAGATAGGCGTGACTCGTTTCTCCCCCATGATTTCTCTCAGAGACCTTCTGTCCCCAACCATTCAGAATTCACACACCCCCGACCAAGAATGTCACCTCCACGCTCAAAAGAGGAGCGGACATGTTACTACTGTCATAAATCTGGTCATGTTATTTCTGACTGTTTAACATTGAAACGTAAGCAGCAACCGTCCTCTCAGAACTTTAGACAACCCAAAGGGGTTGGTCTGATTAAAATGGCACCTGATTCCGATCAACAGATGCACAATGATCAGGATGTTCTCGATCCTTGTTTCAGGCCATTTACTTCCAAGGGTTTAGTTTCCTTGACAGGGGATCCAAAAGATCAGTGTACAGTTCAGATCTTACGAGATACTGGAGCCTCACAATCCTTTATCCTCTCTGATGTACTACCTCTGTCTGAGAAATCTTCCTGTGGTTCTAGTGTCCTAGTTCAAGGTATTGAGATGGGTTTCGTGCCAGCCCCGTTACACTGTATTCATGTACAATCTGATTTGGTCACTGGTTTCTTTAAAATAGGGGTGAGACCTTCCTTGCCAGTTAAAGGCATTTCCTTTATCATGGGAAATGATTTAGCTGGAGGACAGGTGAACGCTGTGCTGGAAGTGTTGGATCACCCAGACACAGATTTTCTGCCTGATGACTTGTCACAGAACTTCCCTGAAGTTTTTTCTGCAAGTGTTGTCACTCGGGCTCAATTGAAAAAGAGAGGTGATGAAATTAATTTGTCTGACTCTGTTTTTGCTTCAGCCTTTGTCAGGGAGGAGTTGCTGGCTCCAACTTCTGATACCGCTGACAAACCACCGACTCATAGTAAGGTACCCCCACAGACAACTGTAACTAGTTCCGACGCTTTGAAGTTACCCGTTACTCGTGAAATGCTAATTACTGCCCAGAAGGCTGACCCTTCTCTTGCAAAATGTTTCTCTTCTCTTGAAACAGAACAGAGGAGAGAGTTGCATTCTTATTTTGTGGATGAAGGAGTTTTGATGCGTACATGGAGGTCCCATGGTACTAGACTGGCAGAGCATGCACAATCGGAGATAGGGCTACCAGATCAGGTACCAGACTGGAGCACTGTTTATCAGATTGTTGTCCCTGCAGTTTATCGTCAGCATGTACTGTTCTTGGCCCATGACCACCCTTGGTCTGGACACTTGGGAGTCACTAAAACATACAACAGAATACTTCAACATTTCTTTTGGCCCGGTTTGAAGTCCGATGTAGCACAGTACTGTCGTACCTGTAGTACTTGTCAGATCACCGGAAAGCCAAACCAGGTAATTCCACCTGCTCCCCTCTGTCCTATACCAGCGGTCGGTGAACCATTTGAACATGTCATAGTTGACTGTGTTGGTCCGTTGCCAAGGACCAAAGCCGGCAATCAGTTTTTGTTGACAATAATGTGTACCGCCACCCGTTTTCCTGAGGCTATCCCTCTTCGCAGAATTACAGCGCCTGTAATAATTAAGGCTTTGACGAAGTTCTTCTCCACGTTTGGACTGCCTAAGGTAGTACAAACGGACCAAGGCACCAACTTCCTGTCTAGGTTATTTGAGCAAGTGTTACAGTCCCTGGGTATCCGACATATAGTGTCCAGTGCCTACCACCCTGAAACTCAGGGGGCTCTAGAACGTTGGCATCAGACCTTAAAGTCCATGCTGCGTAAATATTGCTTTGACACAGAGAAAGATTGGGATGAGGGTGTCCCCCTTGTTCTATTTGCTGCGCGAGAGACCATACAGGAGTCTCTTGGTTTCAGTCCTGCTGAGCTCGTTTTTGGGCACACTGTTAGAGGGCCTCTGAAAGTTCTTAAAGAACGGTTCATGTCAAAGGGTGCCAGCACACCCACTAATGTTCTAGATTTTGTTAGCCAGTTTCGAGAGCGACTGCATCAGGCGTGCTCTCTCGCAAAAGAAGCGATCTCTTCTTCCCAGAGAACTATGAAACGGCACTATGACGAGAAAGCTGTTTCTCGATCTTTCCAGCCAGGTGATAAGGTTCTAGTCCTGTTACCTATCCTTGGTTCTGCTCTTTCCGCTCGTTTTTCCGGACCGTATGCAATAGACAAGAAGATAAGTGATACAGACTATGTGGTTCGCACCCCTGATCGTAAACGTCACTCTCGTGTTTGCCACATCAATATGCTTAAACCATATTTTTCCAGAGATGGTGTGCAGGTGAAGACCTCAGACCAGACAGCCGGACTGGCCGTCTCTGCTGTTGCCTCAACTCCAATAGTTCCGGACTCTCCTGACGTTAGTGGTGAGGATGTAGATGGCTTGGAGTTGCGCAATGCAGCCCATCAGGGTGCTAGATTGTCCAACACTGAGATGTTATTGAACCTGCCCACTCACTTAGCACACTTACCTGAGGAGCAGCGAGAGGACATCACAAATTTGATTCAGGCCTACATGGCTCTGTTTGGTGATGTTCCCTCCTGTACTTCTGTATTGGCCCATGATATTAAAGTTAACAATGCTGTGCCTATCAAGCAACATGCATACCGTGTTAACATCACCAAGAGGGCCATGATGCAACAGGAGGTTGACTATTTGTTAAAACATGGTTTAGCCAAGCCAAGTTGCAGTCCCTGGAGTTCACCTTGCTTGTTAGCTCCCAAATCGGATGAAACTCCTAGATTTTGTACTGATTTCCGAAAGGTAAATGCTGTCACCGTGCCTGATTCCTTCCCACTGCCCCGCATGGAAGATTGTATTGACAACCTTGGATCTGCCACCTATGTTAGCAAACTAGATTTGTTAAAGGGTTACTGGCAGGTCCCTTTGACCCCCCGTGCCTCGGAAATCTCGGCGTTTGTTACTCCTGACAATTTTTTGCAATATACTGTAATGCCTTTTGGAATGCGTAATGCCCCGGCCACTTTCCAGCGACTGGTGACCCTAGTCCTGGCTGGTGTTCCAAATTGTAATGCCTATCTCGATGACCTGGTTGTCTATTCGACCAACTGGCGTGACCACATGACAACCTTGCAAACTGTCTTTGACCGCTTGGCTGGAGCCTCCCTGACCCTTAACCTTGCCAAGTGTGAGTTCGGCAAGGCTACGGTAACCTATCTTGGTAAGCAGGTAGGACAAGGCCAAGTGCGTCCGGTGGATGCAAAAATATCTGCAATCACAACTTTTCCAGTGCCTACTACTAGGCGGGAATTGCGTAGATTCCTTGGGATGGCTGGGTATTACCGTGGTTTTTGCCGGAACTTTTCTTCTGTCGTCACTTCTCTCACTAGCCTGTGTAGCCCGTCCAAACCATTCATTTGGACAGCTGATTGCCAAAATGCATTTGATAGTGTTAAAGCTCTCTTATGCAGTTCCCCTGTTCTCTCTGCTCCAGATTTCTCCCTGCCGTTCCAGCTGGAGGTGGATGCCAGCGGGGTGGGAGCTGGAGGAGTGTTATTACAGGATGATCACGATGGTGTCAGTCACCCGGTTTGTTATTTCTCCCGGAAATTTAACAAACATCAACTAAACTATTCCACTATTGAAAAGGAGACTTTGGCTATGTTGTATGCGTTGCAACATTTTGAGGTGTATGTCGGTTCGAGCGTATTACCAGTGGTAGTATACACCGACCACAACCCCTTGGTTTTTCTGTCGCGGATGTACAACCACAATCAGCGCCTCATGCGTTGGGCGCTCATAGTGCAAAATTATAACCTCAGCATAAAGCATAAGAAGGGGTCTGATAATGTGTTGGCGGATGCTCTGTCTCGTAGTTGAAATCTCTGTTGCTGTCGACTCGTTGTCTGTTGCTGTCGACTCGTTCTACTGTATATTGCTGTCGACTTGTTCTATTTTGCTGTCTACTCGGTCTATGTTGCTGTGGACTCGTTTTATGTTGCTGTCGACTCAGTCTCTCTTGCCGTCAAGTGTGGTTGTTGTACCAACTGCTAGTTTTTTTTATAGCTCTTTGTTTTGGAGTGCATGTTAACTCGGAGATGTTGAAAAACATGTTTAGTTGGTGTTAAGTGTCAAACATGTTTTTGTCTTATGTATGGGGGTGTTACATCCCAATGTATATATTCCCCAGTGTGTGTCTCCATGTGTGTGTGTTCTCCATTTTGTTTCCTCCCTCCAGCCATTGTTCCCTTCCCCATTGGTCCCTGCCAGGCCAATCCTTCCATTATTGCAACACAGCAGTGATTGGTGGATGGCTTTCCAGACTCCAACACTCAATCCACACCACCCAATCATGGATCACCCCACACCTGTTAAAACATGGCTTCTCACTTCAGTCTCTCTCTCTCTCTGGCATGAGGCTAGGCTTGTTGAGTTTTTGGTAAACCTGTAACTTTGACAGCATTGCATTTCGTTTATTGGCCTTTGGTGCTTAGTAGTAATTTCCTTGTGTGTGTATGGCCACAGAGAGAGCATTGTTAGTTATAGTTTGTTTTTGTACATATTCTGCCTTTGTTTCTGTATAATTAATGTGTTTTTCTCTCTTCCTTTGCCTCTATTCAATAAATATCATTGTTGTTTACAAACGTGGTCCATCTTTTCTGTCAACCAACTGTTATGTTACAGCCCTTTACCCTTAGACTCACAGGGGTCGTAACATGCTATATAAATCAAATATTAATAATAATTATTATTATTATACTCACAGCGCCGGCTAGTTAGCCACACAACTAAAGTAAAGTAATGGGGCCACGCTTGAGTCTATACAAGCCCTGAAATAAACGCTGAAATCTACTCCAAAGAAGTTTGTTTTTAAATGTGTTTAAATGGTTTTTACAGTGGCCCCACCATTAACTTTACTTAACTTTATGTGTTTTGAGTCTAACTAAGGAGGAGCTGGGTATCCAGTATAAAGTGCAGCATGGATTGTACTGAGAAAGGAATCTACTCTTTAACCGCATCATCCATGAATAGGAAATAGGTCCAACATTCATAGGCTGTGCATTCTTACCTTTAATGTTAACTTTGATCATTCGATCAAAAATATTAAACTGTACAAGACATTACAAAATACAATCTGCAATTTGCTAATTTCTACAGTACAACACCAGGCTTGCTGCCTGTTACAATACATTATTTAAGGCATCAATTAAGTGTAAAATTCAATTACTGAATTAATACAGTACAACAGACTTATTCTGATGTATTAATATTGCCTTTTACAAAAATAATTAATTTCCTACAGTTATGATTGTATGTTGAAAAATGAGGAAGTCCCAGGAGAGTGTATACACTGTGTGTGTGTGTGTGTGTGTGTGTGTGTGTGTGTGTGTGTGTGTGTGTGTGTGTGTGTGTGTGTGTGTGTGTGTGTGTGTGTGTGTGTGTGTGTGTGTGTGTGTGTGTGTGTGTGTGTGTGTGTGTGTGTGTGCGTGCGTGCGTGCGTGCGTGCGTGCGTGCGTGCGTGCGTGTGTGTGTGTGTGTGTGTGTAGAAATGTACCCAGCTTACTGTATCATGCCTATAAGAGCTGTGCATTTATTATAACTCATTCTTTGGTGGCTCAAGGCTTTTATCGAGTTCTGTTGGCAGGGTAAGGACCTTATCATCATAAGACAATTTAACAATTCGATGTAAAGATATTTCAATATCTCTATTGTTATATATATATATGAAAAAAACTGAATCCAAATTGGAACTACCCTCATGCATGGCTATTTAATTTCCCTGTTTTATTGCTTTTCCAGCCTATTCGTCTGCCTGTTATATACTAACACAGGCTGTACATAGTGCACACTACTCTAATTAAAAGAACATGTGGTAGTATTGACGTTGAATTTCATAATTAATAGGTGTGAATAATTAGGAAACCATAACATTATGCCTTGTATACTGTTTAGCAGAATGGGCTGCAGGGCTAAATGAGGAACGAGACTAGAGACAGTTGAACAGACAAAGGTCACACCTACTGTGACCAGATTACAATCACACCTACAGGGGCCACTAGCAAAACCCTGCTGTACTCAGCAAAATACCACACCAACACAAACAAAGTTATCTATTAATCAACTGTTTAGTATCAAAAGAGTAAACCATAATATTAGAAATAAGGTTTGAAGGGTGATTACACTCTTGTTATAGAAGTCTGGTTAGTACTGTATGGTAATAGGGCCCAAAGGAGGGGGCTATTCACACCACCCCACCAGATGACATCACACCAGCCCCCACCCGTGGGACAAGACCCACACAGGGAATCAAGGAGGGGGGGGGCAACCAGCCCCCCCCCAGAGGAAACCAGGGGGAAGGGCGGACCGCTCTTCCAGAAGCATCACCCGGATTGGAGGACCATATTAGTAAAATGTGCTATTATTGGCCAGAAATTATAGTATATAAGAGCGAATATATTGGTAGTTCAGGAGCCCAGATCACCCAACCCCGATCTGCGGCTCCACCCCTCCCCCACCAGAGACTACTGCTTTTTCATGTAAGTAAGCCGGATGGAACCACGATGTTTGGTTAGAATGTAATGTAAACTTATCTTAGAAACCAGGCTTACTTACATACAAAAAGGGCTTACAGTATGGTCAATGTATGTTCAAATTATGTTACCAAGTGACTGTTTCTGTACATATTGGGGTTTGAGAATGCAAACCTGATTGTGATTTCTGTACACAGACAGCCCTGTTAATGTTTTCTGATAATCTTTTGTCTTATTCACCTTGGCCTCTGGCTCAAATAAATGTTGAATTGGACTATAGTTCATGGTTTGTCTGGCTACACGTTTAATTCTTCATCTGCTTTAAGTCAGATGAAGAGATCAACAATTCTATCAATATGATCCCTTTCTCCTCCTTCCAGATAAGCAATCTCATTGTACTGTACTACAATAACCTTAGATTATTGTAGGATTCTGTAGGAATTTACTACAAACTCAATGATACATACTTGGCCGTAGCCATGAAAAAAGTATTTTGCATAGCTGACAATGACAAGCAGTGGCGGACTGGCCATCGGGACGTTCGGGACGAATCCCGATGGGCCGGAACCAAAGTGGGCTGGTCCAAAAAAAAAATAAAATAAAAAATTATAATATTTTTTTTTGCCAGTGTGTGGGCCACTAATGTGGGCCGGTGTGTGGGCCAGTGTGTGGGCCAGTGTGTGAGTCGGTGTGTGGGCCACTAATGTGGGCCGGTGTGTGGGCCAGTGTGTGGGCCAGTATGTGGGCCGGTGTGTGGGCCAGTGTGTGGGCCGGTGTGTGGGCCAGTGTGTGGGCCGGTGTATGGGCCAGTATGTGGGCCGGTGTCTGGGCCGGTGTGTGGGCCAGTATGTGGGCCGGTGTGTGGGCCGGTGTGTGGGCCGGTGTGTGGGCCAGTGTGTGTGACCGCGCCCCCGACCGCCAAGAACCTTGGTGTTGTCCTCGACGACCAGTTGAACTTCTCTGCTCACATCGCAGCGACAACCAGAACCTGCAAATTCCTCCTGAGCAAAGTCAGAAGGATATGCCCCTTCCTGACAAGAGAAGCCACCCAACTCTTCGTCCAATCAACAGTCATCTCCCGCCTCGACTACTGCAACGCACTGCTAGCTGGCCTCCCGGCCACTGCCACCAAGCCTCTTCAACTCATTCAAAACGCAGCGGCCCACCTGATCTCAAACCTACCGGTCGGCCCATGTCACCCCACTTCTTAGGGACCTGCACTGGCTCCCCATTGCTGCACGTATCCGCTTCAAGGCCCTCGACCTAGCATACTGTGCGGCAAAGGGAACCGCTCCCGCCTACCTCCGGTCAATGGTCTCTAACTACACACCCTCAAGACCCCTACGCTCTGCATCTTCTGGCCGCCTCAGACCTACTCCTATCCAAGCTCCCGGAGGGTCATCAAAGAGAAGCCGCCTATTCTCAGTCCTTGCCCCACAATGGTGGAATGAACTACCCATCCCAGTTAGGACAGCCGAATCCCGTCCAATCTTTCGCCGTCGACTAAAGACTCACTTCTTCAACCATTATCTGAAATGATAATAAAAAAATAAATAAAGAAAAAAAATCTAACCCTGACTAACCTTACTGCCATGCACTTGTCCTAATAAACTAACCTACAGTGTAACACGCAACACGTTGATAAACATTGTTACTCAGCTGATAGAGTTGTACCCTTCTTGCTGTCTTGTCGTACAGAACTTGTAAAAGCGTCAGCTAAATGACTAAATGTAAATGTAAATGTAAATGTAAATGTAAATGTAAATGTGTGGGCCAGTGTGTGGGCCAGTGTGTAAAATACGGAATCGTCCCGTAATTGGAAACTAAAAGACACGTTCCGTATTGAACTGATACGGACGCCCTTTGTCCCGTATTTTAAGGTTGCCAGTTTAGTGAGAGAAATAAGCCAGCCGACCTACAAAAACAAGCAAAATTGTGTCCAAAAGTTGTGGAAAATAAACAGACTTGGCAACTCTGGTATGATGGGCGTGCGCTCAGCAGCTCACCGACCAGTGAGAATTAGCGCTTTCACGTTGCTAAGAAGAGTTCTGTGCCGTTGTGCCAATCTTCTGTCAAAGAACCTGCAGATTCCTCCTGAGCAACGTCAGAAGGATATGCCCCTTCCTGACAAAAGAAGCCACCCAACTCCTCGTCCAGTGCGTTGCGTGATTTCTTTTCGAAGACGTTTTGAAAATGTCTACAGCAGACACTGTGACTCCACCGCGTCCTAAAAAGACAAAACACCTCCAGAAATACAGACCTGAGTGGGAAGAGGCAAACCACTGGCTTGATAGCGTGCGTCAGTGGAGATGTTTACAAAGCAAACTGTAAAGTATGTAGGTGTTTTCTGTGGCGCATGGTGGACTGACTGACATCAGACAGCATGCCTCAGGAGAACAATATTCCCGAAATATAAGAACGCAAAGGACCCAAGCACAGGTGTCACAGTTCTTCATAACTGAAACATCTCCTGAGATTGATTCAGTATGGGATATTACATCTTATTTATCTGGTTGTGTTTTTAACTAGATGTCAGTATTTCTATTTACCTGCCCTGGCAGCCAGGAGCCTACTCTTATTTGCACTTTATTTTTTATTAATCTTTTAATTTGGGTCACACAAGTGTTTCATTGTATTATTGTCCTCTTTCAGTAAAAGTGTTCCCAGGCTTTGTTTTTACAGCACTTTATATTCATACAGTATTATGCTCAAGTTGAGGCTATATTTCAGCCAATCTATTTAAACAATGTTAAATGCAAATAAAGCACTTTAAACTTAGTATGACTAAATGCTTTCTTGACTATATATAGTAACTGTTCCAAAATGCATATATTTCTATGTATTTTAGGGGTTTGGGGGGCTAGCTCTTTTTAATATAAATGTCATAGATTGTTTTATTTAGATTTCATAGATTTCTATGCATTTCAGGAGTTTGGGGGGCTGGCTCCCCAAAATAATGAAATAACATAACCCTAAGCCTAACCCTAAAACCGAAATAAAGTAAAAAAAGAAAAATAGTGACAAAATCCACCCATTTTCACCCAAAAAACGGCCCAAAACCGCAACAAAAAAAATTGCGCGCTACGCGCACGCTCGATGATAGGTGTCCCTTATTTCTATTGGTCAAAGGTGGCAACCCTAGTGGGCCGGTGTGTGGGCCGGTGTGTGGGCTGGTGCATCTGAATGTCCCGGGCTGAATTTGTGTCCCAGTCCGCCACTGATGACAAGTGATCAGTAGTGTGTGC
Source organism: Notolepis coatsorum (assembly GCF_963971535.1). Lineage (NCBI taxonomy): Eukaryota > Metazoa > Chordata > Actinopteri > Aulopiformes > Paralepididae > Notolepis > Notolepis coatsorum. The sequence goes on along the minus strand of NW_028170860.1, from coordinate 32,829 downwards.
TACAGCATACAGCTGGATGAAAGGAGAGGAGAGGAGAGGAGAGGAGAGGAGAGGAGAGGAGAGGAGAGGAGAGGAGAGGAGAGGAGAGGAGAGGAGAGGAGAGGAGAGGAGAGGAGAGGAGAGGAGAGGAGAGGAGAGGAGAGGAGAGGAGAGGAGAGGAGAGGAGAGGAGAGGAGAGGAGAGGTGAGGAGGAGAGGAGAACCCTGTTTATAGTTACATTTATAGAACCCTCTTTAGTCTAGTTAAATCGGACCCTGGAGTGTTTACCCCTGAAGTTGCAAATCAGCTATGACTTTGTAAACAACAATGATATAGAATGACCAATTCCACGGCAAGAAAGTAGACGCTGGATACGAGTTGAAAGTCGATGGCTTCAGGTTTCTCAGTCAATTTATTTCAGCAGGGCAACAGCGGTAGTAGACAGCAAATTCACAGGATACAAATAATCTTTCAGTGACACGGACAGCTTGGTTCTGTGGTGTGTGTCCTAATCTCAAGATGAGTGGCTTATATGTGTTCAAACCGAATCTAAATGCTGTGATGTGTTTCGTCATCCTTACGTAAAACCGGTTTGGTCAGTGTGTGAGCCCTAATCTATGTCACCTGCAATACTGTGTGTGTGTGTGTGTGTGTCATTCATCAATCTGGGAAGATGCGTGTGTGTGGTCCACTTAACCTAACCAGTCTGTCTTGTTAGATGAGACAGTGGTCACTGAAATGTCACATGAGAGAGTGTACGTGTGTGCGTGTGCGGTTATGTCAGTCTAGTAACAAAAGGTCATTCAGTCACACCCTAATCAACTGGTTTTGGCCTCCAAGTGGGGGCTCTCTCTCTCTGGGGAACCTGTTTGATGAGTAAGCTTTGGTTCCAGCCGTTGGGGCAGATGGCTAATATCCACATTATTGTCTGGTTTCAACTAGCCAGACCAAAGGGTGGAAAAATTTATATGATGCCTCTGATCCTGATACTGCATATGACAGTCTGATATTGGAAATAACAGACTCCATCCATAACACCAGTTCTAAATAAAGTACTAAACAGGGACAAAAAAGCATCAGTGCTCCCTGACCCTGCAAACATGTCACAGCAGGATCTCTCTGATAAATTCAATACCTACTTTGCATCCATTGGTGAAGACCTGGCGAATAAAATTAGCCATCCCGGGGGGGTGTCTTTTAAACAGTATTTATCAGGTAACTATATTAACTCTTTTTTCATGAAACCAACTGACCATGATGAACTATTCAACATTATCATGAAGATGAAGGACACTCGCACAGCCGGTGCTGATGGAATATGCAGCAAAATCCTAATAGCCATAGCCAATATTATAGTCAGACCACTCGCTCACTGTATTAATTTGTCCTTACTACATGGTGTGGTGCCAAAAAACATCAAAATTGGAAGAATAATACCCATATATAAATCAGGTGACAAAAATAGTATTAATAATTACCGTCCAATATCCGTATTACCAGCTCTATCCAAAGTCTATGAGAGAGTTGTGTACAATAGATTAAGCGAATACACCACCAAGCTAGATATACTCACCAATTCACAATACGGCTTCAGGAAAAAAAGAACTACAAACATGGCAATATTAGACCTAATAGAAAAAATACATGATGCCATTGATCAGGGTGATTGTGGGGTGGGCGTTTTCCTGGATCTATCAAAGGCTTTTGACACCATTGACTTCACCATTCTACTTGGGAAACTACACCATTATGGCATAAGGGGTCTGGCTCTCAACTGGTTCAGTAGCTATTTACATGGTAGGCAACAGTACGTCGATATAAAAAATCACAAATCAATAAAAATGGACATCAAATATGGGGTCCCCCAGGGGTCAATTCTAGGGCCTTTACTATTTATTCTCTATATAAATGACTTTGTCAACTCATCTGTACTTCTGCACAAAGTTATATTCGCTGATGACACTAATTTGTTTCTGTCACATAAAAATCCACTCAAGCTACAAGATCTACTCAATACAGAACTACAAAAAGTGGACACCTGGTTCAAATGCAACAAGTTATCACTAAATCTCAGCAAAACAAACTTTATTGTCTTCCACTCAAATCGGATGCACACACATCACATGTGCATAAAAATAAATGAAAAGGAGCTGTCAAGAGTGGCGTCCACAAAATTCCTGGGGGTCATCATCGATGAGTCACTCAACTTCAAATGCCACATAAAATACCTACAAACAAAACTGTCCAAATATGTTGGCTTATTCTGCAAAATACGTCATTTTCTTCCCTTGCCTGCCCTTCTCACTTTATACAAAACCCTGTTTGAACCCCTCATTAATTACTGTAACGTCATATGGTGCAACACATACCCCAGCCATCTCAAAAAACTAGAAAGCCTACAAAAGAGGGTACTACGAGTGCTGTCATGGTCCGGGTATCGAGCGCCCTCAAAGCCTCTTTTCCATCGCTTTGGTCTCCTGAGGCTCGCTGAATTTAACATTCATCAAAACGCATCAATTATGTATCAAGTTGTCAACAACATGAATCACAGACTGTCTGAGCTTATCCCAGTCTGCCAACCACTGCACATCCACAACACAAGAAACAAGCATCTTATATCTGGCAAGAGGAGAAGGCTAAATTGTGCTAGCCTAAGCATAGCATGCAGGGGTCCACAGATCTGGAACAAGCTTGATGAAAATCTAAAAATGACTAATACCTTTAAAACCTTTAAAAAATCATTGAAAGAGGAACTGCTCAAATCATATCTCTAATTAAAATTATAACTTAGGAATAAAATTGTCTGTATTATGTATCTCTGTTATATGTCAGTTAGTAGGTAGGTGTATAAACCTACCCACGTTGTAGTTTTTTGTTTTGTTTTTGTTTGTTTGTTTTGTTTATTTTGTTATTGTTTTGTTGTTCATATTCTGTTAGTATCTGTGTTCAGGCTCCCTCCAAAAGCTTTAAATAGCTTCTTGGGAGACCTGGCACATGCACACAATTTGCGACATGTTATCACATGAGGATACTCGCATGTAAAATGTATCGTGTGTGTGTGTGAATAAAAATTCATTCATTCATTCATTCATTCATTCATTCATTCATTCATTGAAATTCAAATTCAAATTCATTCATTCAAATTCAGTCTAATTATAATAATAATAACTTTATTTGTATAGCACTTTACATACAGAGGTTGCAGTTCAAAGTGATTCACAACAGTAAAAAATACAGGCATAAGCGCGCATAAAAAAGATACAGGTAGAAAGGTATGGTAAATCACAGTGTTTCACATTAGGATCTAGCTTGCCAATAGGCTCTGTGTTTACAGTTTCATTCAGTAATACAAATAATATTTTTTTTTAAATGATTCAGTTTAAAAATAGTCTAAACATGATCAAATAGAACGGACATACAACAGGGTATTTAACATACAAAACAGAGCAGTGCATCAGTAAGAAGTAAAAAGTGTGATAAAATAGTTATCTTAAAATTACAGTGCATACAGTAGTCTGCACTGTTTATCTCAGTAGTGAGATACAATTAGCATTGAACAGACACATGAATTTGATAGGCAGTGTATAAAAGTAGGCAGGGTAAGAATAGTGCAGGTAATAATGCTATAATAATGTCTAATAACCATTAATAATCAAACAAAAATATACTACACCCCCTTGGTGCAGTTTGTTTTGGTTGGTGAGAAGACTGGAATTGAAGTCAAGTTAGACCGCCCTCTCAGTATCTAACACTGGGTGCTGAAATCCCAAACATTATGAAGAAAAAGGCGAAGGCCGGACCAGCACTCTCAGATTTTAAAAGAACCCAGGTCCACACCATTTTTTTTTTTTTTTTTTTTTTTTTTTTTTTAATATTAGTGAAATATTTTGCACTGTTGTCACATTTATCTTGTTGAAATCCTCCCACAGGTTCTTTTTACTACCACATATTTAATTGAGACCCTTTATTTGAATTTAGCTGGAAATACATTGCTACATCATTCAGTAACATTTGCAGGGCCTTATAACAAAAACATTATTACGGTCACCATTGTGACCAGTGGGATTAATCAACTAATTTTATTATTTATTTTTCTATTTCATTGAACATTGCACATGTTAAAAGCAATTTTTTTACTCAAAATGTGAGTATTACCAAGTCAACTTGTGTTCTTAAAACAATGACAATAAAGTTTTATTTAATGTGGTTGTGTACTTATTTTTCTGTTAACTTATTATGGATTGAAAACTGAACCTTAATGCACAGTAACTGAACTCAATATTTGTAAGTTCTGGTAACTTATTATAATTTTTTTTTTACAGTAGTCTTGCGATCAATCAAAACTTATTTACACGATATACCTCACATTCACCCTCCATTCACATCCTGGTGTTCTCCTGGTGTTATCCATTAGGCCTGTAGGTGGAGCTATGATAGCACACGTACAGTACACACACCGATGGTGTGTGATGTGTCCAAAAATGAATGGGCAAATGTGAGTGAAATGGTCGCACTGTATGCAGCTGTTTGTCTACATTGCATCCCCCCCCCCCAACTCAGATTTAGGGTTGATACAACCATCATAATAATATTGTTAATAATAACAATAACAATAATGATGTAATAATGTAAAGATTATCATTAAAAAGACCTGATTATGAGAAATCTTTTTTACGATGCATGGAATATTGTTGAGGCACACTAGTTACAACTATATTTCAAACAGGCACTCCATGTCAAAAAGGTTGCTGACCCCTGCACTAGAGGTTCCAGTAGTGGGCAGCTTGAATTGCCAGGTCCTAGAACCAGCGCTTTGGGGAGATCTTTTATTTTTAGAGCATTAACTCTTTGGAATGGCCTGCCTCAGAACCTCTGCTGCATTTACAGTAGATTCACTTTTAAAAAGAATCTTAAATTGTTTTTAAATTGTTTTTAACACTGTAAAGTAATTGTTTGTTTTTGTTTTACACTAATGTAATTTTAGCTATCTTAATTGTTACAGTAGTTTCATTATGAATTGTGTATACTGACTTTTAATCATTTTGTTTTTGCAATAGTGATTGTTTTTGTATGTTTTTTTGTGTGTGGACCCCAGGAAGACTAGCTGGTTGCTATCACACCAGCTAATGGGGATCCCTAATAAAATAAAATAAAATCAAAATGTTGAGGGGCAGGATTCCTCTTCAGTTCAACGTAGGTGGTGGAGGGCCTGTTACTAGGCTGAGGGGCAGGCGTATTCTCCCTCACCTAAACGTAGGTGATAGAAGGGCTGTTACTAGGCTGAGGGGAAGGCGTATATGAGGGAAGGGTGGATGTTGTACCTTCCCTGCTCTTCAGTTGGACTAGGGCGTACTCTGTTGGAGAAGTACCCAGGTTTGCTAGCTAGACAGTCCCACCATCCCTCTTCTGGAAGCCGATGAATTCTGGATAGTTCATCTCCTATAGGACAAAATAAGATAAGAATAAACAATATAATTAGTTAAAAGTTATCAGTCGACACACAATGGTCAGAGATAATATTTTTTTATTCAGCAAAAGGAAGAACATCCAACTTCAGAGTCAGTTGGAGGACATTCCAGGTGTTGGAGGCATCATATAGGAAAAAGCAGCTTTAGTTCAGAGCCTAAAACCCATCATTTGAACACAGGGATTAAAGCAGGCCAAGTCATATTCTTATTTTAACCTCCACTATATTTTTATTTAATAGCGTTAGCGTTTTAAGGGAACTCGATTATTTTGAACATATTTTCTATTGCCAGTTTGCTTTTACATAATATCAATGCTGTTTTCAATTAATTAAATAAAACGGATACTTTTTGCAAGAGTTGACTCTGACTTTGTCATACAAATAATCAACCAGCTACATACAGTACTGTAACTTTTCAGTGCACTTTTTATTTACATTGTGACAACTGAACAAGCTTATCACTTGAACAAGGAACTAAACAAGGGGAACGTAAGGTTATGTATATAACCCAGTTCTATGAATTATGGTGACGCTCAGCGTCATCTGCACGCACTCCACTTCGTGCACGAGCACTGAATAAAAAATTCCACCATGTACCTTTACATCCCAACATTCATCTGGCCACACCCCTATCCGCTTACCTTCATAAGCAGGTGTGTGGTCACCTACTCGCCTCCTTCCCAAACTTTGACCACAAGGTGAGATCAAGGGCCGCAGTGGCGTCCCGACGCTGAGCGTCACCATAATTCATAGAACTGGGCTATATACATAACCTTACGTTCTATTTCATTATGGCTGCCGCTCAGCGTCATCTGCACTACAGGAGCTGAGCGGGAGCCTAAAGCTCGACAAATGTACCCCACTGAGGCCCCCCACAACCATCAGACCGGGGAGGACCGAGCCCCCCCGACCCTCCGTAATGGAGGATACCCTCCCTATTGGAGGACGGGAGGGCGACGGATCCGACCGTGCGAAGAGGAACTCAAGCAACTCAACGCCCAGGGTGAGCAGATTGTGGCTTGGCCCCACGACTACGCACACGCACAACCCACATGCCACCAGGGAACGAACGGAAGGAACATCGTTACTGGCCCCAAAATCACAAGGTGAAGAACAACTCAACCCCGAACGACCCAGACCCACTGAAGGGACTGGAAACCCCCGGAAAAAAAGGGGGCCCGGAGAGGTCAATGATGCCAGGCATCAAGACCCCACCAGGCGGTCACTTAGTGACACCGCCCCCCACATCACCAGCGTATTCGGACAGGGCCCCTCCAAGAGCGGGCCCTTTCCCCCCATTAGTACACCGCCTGGCACACTGACCCTGCAACACAGGCAGTCAGCACGGCCGTAAAGCACTCAAGGTTAACCAACAGAAGCAGGCAGCGCACCGGAGAAAACCAGGCAACAGGCTGTAGACCCGAGCCTGGAGTACTGCGGACGAGACAGGCGCCAAAGGGGGCAACTGAAACAGCACCCCGGTGGAAGGGGCGTATGCTGGCATTGTTGTGCACCATGACAAAGCCTCCATCAAAAAAAAACCACCCAGAGGGGTCGAGGCAGAGAAGGCTGACACGATTGGCAGACGTCATGAACGTGCAGGGGCACACTCAACCGGGTAACCCGGGAGTCGACTCTGCTCCAACACACCAGGGAATCAACCACCCTCTTGGTACCACATGCGGTGGTTGTTCCTATAACCCCTCAAGAAAAAACTCCAAAACACACTTGCGGGTACTAACCGGCTATACGGCAGTACAAGTGTTTCAGTTTACAAAAAAGGGTTATTCCAGGCCTACGGGTCGACAAAATATTACTTCGGACCGGGCCCGGCGGCCCGGGAAGCACACAGGGATGCCAGAGGAGGTCCAGAAGACCACCCCAACAGCCCCCTCTTCGCAATGCGTGAGAGAGGAGCGAAAGAAAGGAGAACCAGCCCCTTATGATAGTGCCAGGTACAAAGAGTACCCAACAAAGGGTCTCCATAACGCCTAACCCTGTGACACCCGGGCCGACACGGCATTTTTCCCCCTGAAAAAAGCACAAGTCCCTCAGGGTACCAGAACAGCAGATCTGCATCCCCGGCGGACAACGGGTTAACTGACCTGGACCAGCGTGACCAGAACCAGTCCCGTGCCCTAACCACGCCGACATGCCTACTCCAGGAGAGGGGCAGATATGCGTGTTGATCTAAAACATGAAAAGAGGGCGCCACCCAGACGGTCCTGTTTATACCGCGCTCAGTGGCCCACCCCAAGGGCGTGAGACCCCTCTACCTATGTTCTGATCTATTCCGTTAACATCCCCCAGATATGAACGAGAATCCGTCGAGACCCAGTAACAGGATCTCGGAAGAGGAAAAATCCCCCCCATGCCCTATAAAAACGCTGTTTTAACCATAGGCAACCAAGGCGTACTAGCCTCCCGCATGATTCCCAACAGAAACACCCCGAGGCAGCACTATGTATGCGTCGGGACCCAAAACACATCAATGGACAGTCTAACCAGACCCCATATTGAACCTTCAAGGCGCCTGGGAGAACAAGAAGGTTGTCATATTCTCCACTCTTTTTTATTAAAAAAGAAAGAAACACCGACTGAAATTAATCCCACGTGACGCAGCCGAGGGTAACATTTTTATATTTTTACATCCCCTCATCCTCACCACAGAGGAGAGACGGAACCCCTCAGAGAGACTTACCACGTGAGCCATAGAGTGAAAAGTCACGGTAACATTGAGTCATGTGACCAATCGACTCAAATTACGCGTATATCGAGCGTAATAGAACAGTAAGTTCCTACGCTCTACCCCGACAACTTGACAACAACACTCTACATACGGGTCTAAACTCACGGAAGCCATCGTCCAATAGCAACGTGCCCAGTGACGTTTGCTATGACGGGGGGAAACCCAAGCCCCAACCGCCTGTGATAGGTGCAGAGTCTGGGAAACCCTTCCCCCCCCCCCCGTGCCAAGCCGCCTAACAGCTTGGCCCTGACCGAATGAAAAAAGAGTCAAAAAAAAACCCTGACCAATCAGAAGAGGGAAGGAGGGGTTTATCCGGTACCCCCTCACAAGCCCAACCCTCGCATACGACAACAACAATAGCCATATGATACCTTCAGTAGAATGCTAATGAAATAGCGTAAGCTAACTCAATGCACACTAACCACAGACACATCTGTGAACAGGGTTTATAGCAAGACCAAGTTGTGTGTGTGTGTGAACCCGACACCCGTATCTATGTTGTAAGACACAGAAACAACCTGATAGAGAGAGCGGCTGAGCCGCGGCACGTTTTTATATGAGCATTACTGCAAACCAACACAATAGTGTCGTCGCTCAATATCACTGTTTAAGCAAGTTTAACCTCTACCTTTATGTGGAGATTCAGGTCAAGGCAGAAAACCCCTTTTTCAACCGAGTGTAGGCTGCAGGCCTTGCTTAAGCTCTAACATGAATGTAACGTCTATCCCTCCTATCAAACCCATACTAGCGAAAGATTCACACGTTGCATCCCCATCATATGTTTGGTGAATAAACTTTAGGAGGGACTTTTTATTTATATAACAAAATCATAGATGGGGCCGGGAAGGGAACATAGGGGGGGACCACAAAGGGAAAAAGTCAATGTAGTCTTAGCGACGCCTCCCACGAGCCGCTTGGGATTTGCCACCCCGTGAAGCCCCGGAGGGACGGTAAGTGATCGGCGGCTGGTCTCGACGATCTCTACCGTCTCCTCCGGGCGCGGATGGGCCGGCTGCAGTGGCGGAGGCGCCCTCTCTCCTCCTGGCCTTCTTCGCCGAAGGTCCAGCAGTGGCGGTGGCGGCAGCGGCGGAAGATCCTCGACGACGCGGCAGCCGTCAGACTCCACCGGCAACATCGGGCGGGGGGAAATGAGGCTGGAGCACGGAACGTTCCTCCTGCATTTCCCTGCAGGTTGAGGTCATCAGCTGCAGTGCCGACCCGAATAGTCCAGCTTCGGAGAGGGGTGCCGTCAGAAGGGGAGCCCTCTTCTTCTCCGGCACACGCGCCTGCTCCAGCCAAAGTTGCCGCTGGATCAGAGTGGCCAGGGCGCGCACTTTCCCAGCGGCTATAGCCAGCGGCTGAATCAGATGCAGGATGGCTCCTGCCGACTGGGCGAGCTGATGATTCTATAGATCCATCAGCTCCGTGCCGCCCGTCATCATCCCGGACATGAATCTCGCCAGCTGCGCAATGTTGGAAGTAGCAGCTAGAGATTGTGTCCCGGAGATGAATGACTGGTCGCTCCAAAATGCCAACCGCCTCGCCGATTTCCCTTGGGGAACCGGCTTCCGTAACGGCTCCCACACCACCTCAGGACAAAGGAGCGCCGCCATCGGCCTATCAAGTCGTGGCACGCCCTCCTTCATGCGTCTACCAAACCCACCACCCGCGTGACTTGCACGTAGGCAGGAGTAAGGCCCATGATGTGGGAGACCACCTGGCCCTGACGGACGTAGGCCGCCATTGAGGGGAAAAATGGGTAGACAACGTCCACCCCTCTCACCGGGTGACGTTGCCATAGATGACCTATGAGATCGTCAGGGACAGGAACAGGCAGTGGCTGCGGCAGCGGCACGCCGTTTGCGACTGCCGCTGCCGCCATGAGCTCGGGGAACAAAGCACGCAGTTCCCCCTGCATACCTTCCTCCTCCGAACCCGCATCCCTCACATACAGCAGACTACTGGTCAAGGAGCCACATTCTGATGTGGCTGATAGCAGGGCATCCCGCCGCCGAGTCGGAGGTTCTAACCCAACATCTGCGGACGAGCCCCAAGGAGACCTCTCACCCCCCTCCAGTGTTACCTGGATAGGCGCGGGACCTGTCTCCACCGGGCCTTCGAACAAGAACCCGTCCGCCTCTACCATGTAATCCTGTTTCCATTGGACATGCAGAGACAGACGCATCCTCATCCGGCTCCAGCAATTCACCAAAACCAGGCCGTTCGCGTCTGCAAGCCACCATCTTGCGACGGGAGCGAGCTGACGCAAAAAGTTTGCGTCTCAAATCCCCCTCAAATGCCCAACAGCGGCCGACACCCCGGAAGCGGAGGAACCAGAGCCGGAACCAGGCCACCGCACAGGAGACGCTGGTGCACCAGCTCCTTGGGGAGGCAAACTACCCATCGGACGCCTACTGGGCGAGGCTGCCGACCACGAGAGAGGCGTCAGCCCCGCTCCAGAACGTACGACAGAGGCGGCGATGGAGAACCGCTGGTGAAGAGCGGCGTTGCGAGCGCGACCCCCCGAAGTAGACATTATGACTTAGCTTTTTTCTTTAGAATATATGAAAGAAAAAAGCAAGAAAAAATGTAAACACGTCTCAACTTTCTTCAGCGAACAACCTCGTCAAATGTGGGATCTACCGAAGGCACTTCCTTGTGGTGAAAGTGAAGAAGGAGGCGAGTAGGTGACCACACACCTGCTTATGAAGGTAAGCGGATAGGGGTGTGGCCAGATGAATGTTGGGATGTAAAGGTACATAGTGGAATTTTTTATTCAGTGCTCGTGCACAAAGTGGAGTGCGTGCAGATGACGCTGAACGGCAGCCATAATGAAATAGAACTAATAATACTAGGGCTGTCAAAGTTAATTTGGAGATTAATTAAAATTATTTAAAGCATTAAAATAAATGATTCATCTATGGAGTGAAAAATCTTGAACTTTCAGCAGTATATTTGTTTGTTCTTTTTTTTGCATTGACTCACGCACCTTTTTGAAAATCATCGGACATGAAGATGGAACACATTTTTGTTATGATTTATATTACTGGTAGTTCTTACAAGACATTATCGTCCTCTAAGCCAATCTGCACTTTAACATTGGCCTGGGTTGTTTTTATTTCTGTTAGCGCCGCGGATATAAGAAACGGGTCTAGCTATGTTGATGGTTTTGTTGAACATTTGTATTTCACAGGAGAGAAACTGTATTCAAAGAAATAGTCTTTGAATCAAGGGCGGTCGTATGGCGTAGCGGAGATTGCGCTCGTCACCAATGCAAGAGGCTGCGGTCTTGACTCCCGGAGTCAGCATTGCCTGTGGCTTGGACCGATCGTCATACTAACTCGTTTGGCTGAGTTAGCGGGAGGGAAGTCGAGGGTGGCGTTGTGGACACGTCAGGTCTGGGCGCCTGCTCAGCGAAAGGCAGGAAATGGTGAAGGCAGCATGACCTCCCACGTGTTACGCTTCACCAATGAGAGTCCTCGCTGCCAGGTGAAAAGAGAGCCACTGGCTGTCTCCGCATGTGTCAGAGGCAGTGGCGGACTGGCCATCGGGACGTTCGGGACGAATCCCGATGGGCCGGAACCAAAGTGGGCTGGTCCAAAAAAAAAAAAAAAAAAAAAAAAAAAAATATATATATATATAATTTTTTTTTTTTTTTTTTTTTTTTGGGGCCAGTGTGTGGGCCACTAATGTGGGCCGGTGTGTGGGCCACTAATGTGGGCCGGTGTGTGGGCCAGTGTGTGGGCCAGTGTGTGGGCCACTAATGTGGGCCAGTGTGTGGGCCGGTGTGTGAGTCGGTGTGTGGGCCACTAATGTGGGCCAGTGTGTGGGCCAGTGTGTGGGCCAGTGTGTGGGCCAGTATGTGGGCCGGTGTGTGGGCCGGTGTGTGGGCCGGTGTGTGGGCCAGTGTGTGGGCCAGTGTGTGGGCCACTAATGTGGGCCAGTGTGTGGGCCGGTGTGTGAGTCGGTGTGTGGGCCACTAATGTGGGCCAGTGTGTGGGCCAGTATGTGGGCCGGTGTGTGGGCCGGTGTGTGGGCCAGTATGTGGGCCATTGTGTGGGCCGGCAATAAAACAATAAACAAGTTGCATAAACTAAATCAGATTAAAAATGATCACAGTTCTGGTTTGCCTTAAGATGCAGTTTAAGATGGGTCTTGAACATGGAGTATGTAGGGCACTCTAATCACAACTGGTAGGCTATTCCAGTAGTTACCACCTTTAACAGAGAACACAGTTTTTGCAATGGTAGTATACCGAAAAGGCACCTTACAGTCCCCTCTACTGATGGCCCTGGTGGTAATGCCAGTGTCTGCTTTCTGTTGGATGAACTCATTCAATGGGGGAGGGGCAAGTCCATGCAGAACCTTGTTGCATGTTATGTTTTTCTAAAACATTACAGTGATGAAATGAAATTGGTTTCCTATCAAATACTTTTATGGCTTTTTTGTAGAGTAATTCTATTGGTGTAAGAGTAGTGACATATGAAAGAGACCAGTTGATAAAACAGTACTCGATGTGTGATAAAATCATTGAATGCAGAAACATCCTTGCAGCATTAACTGGCAGGCAGGGCCTGATCTGCCTGAAGTTTTCTATGTTAAACTTGACTGTTTGTCACTTTCTTCACATGACTTTTTGAAGGTCAATGTAGAGTCCAATGTGACCCCAAGATACTTGAATTAATGGGATCATCCTTATGTTCCCCGGGTCCTATGTTCCCCGGGTCCTATGTTCCCCGCTTGATTGATTAATAGATTGACATTTTTATTAATTTCTATTATTTTATTAATTATGAATGTCCGCCTTGTTTCGAACTGGTTAAGCTAGGCCCTCTTTCGAACTGGTTACGGTTAGAGTTTGGAATCAGGGCTGGTGGTCTAAAAATGTCAATCAATCAAAGCGGGGAACATAGAACCCGGGGAACATAGGACCCGGGGAACATAGACATGCTCCCGAATTAATGTACAATGTCCAGCTCCGCCTCTCCCAGAAACACATTAGAGTGAGTGACCTCTACTGGTGACTTTGTGAACATCATAGACACTGTTTTCTTGGTGTTAAGTGAAAGACATGCTTTTGTTTTTGTCTTGAATGAGACATGAGACATCAGTGAATGAGATTCACGTTTCCTCCCAACCGCGAGTAGGCCTAGAAGCGCAGAAATGGAGAACGAAAAAAAAAAAAGTGGAGCTGAAAAAGCTAGAATAAAAAAACAAAAATTGCTAGTAAAAGACGCAGAACAATGTTCTAAAATTACAGACATGTTTAGTAGAGGAAGGGCTCTCGTTAGAGTAGCTGCTGCTGCTAATAATGATGAAGTTCAAGTGGAAGGAACCAACAGTAACATGACAGGTGCGTGCAGTAGCCTAGTGCATATTCTACTGTTGGTGTCTGCCGGTTCATGAGGGCTAGCTAGCCTATACTAGCTCTTGCAGTGATTTCAGTCATTCTATTACAAGACAATGTGCTTTCCGTATTCCTGATTCCTTACAGCACGTGGACATAAATAGTCGTGACTCGTGAAGTTTTTTCTCTGACTAAAAGTTTAGTTAGCAATGTTAGGACTAGTGCCCACCACAGCATCAGAAGCTAAAGTGCTAACCTAGAGAGCCAATCAGAACCTAGGACGGGCTGCAAATTAATCGGCTACTAATATTATAATAGTAAATACTAAAATAAAATACTATTATGTTCCCTTCCAAATTTTCATGTTGATATAATATTGGTAATCTAATTGATTGAATTGATTAGTTGCCATTTTACATGCTTAAATAAGATGTACCTTAGAATTCCCAACTGTTAGCCATGTTCTCAATATGATTAGTCTCATCTACATGTTTGTAAATAACCACAGCTAACTAGCTTAAGCTAACAACTCGGTCAACTACTACCCCGTAGTTAAACAAATGTGATTGCATATAACAGCTAACTGCTACAGCTAAGTTGGTAGTTAGCCTATTCCATTAATGTTGAATGTATTTATGAAGGTTGTTGATGGTGGTTGGCGCTGAATAGCATACAGGGCAGCTGTGTTTGCTGATGCTGCTCATGACCACCAGTAGCGTGTGTGAGTGTGAATGCAGAGAGAGAGAGAGAGAGAGAGAGAGAGAGAGAGAGAGAGAGAGAGAGAGAGAGAGAGAGAGAGAGAGATGGCAAGCAGCCATGATGAAGTTGAGCTTCATCCAGTAGAATGAAAACGTTTATAAAAGACACCTAGATCATGACATTACTTTTCAAATTGTGTATTATAATGTGTATATTTTAGTGATGTCCGATATTATCGGCCTACCGATATTGGCATTAAAATGTGATATCGGAAATGATCGGTATCTGTTTTCAAAAAAAGAAAAATTAAATATCTTTATTTTTTATATTTATTTAACCTTTATTTACCCAGGCAAGCAAGTAAGAACAAATTCTGATTTTATTTATTGTCAAAAGTATGCATAATGTTGTGTTAATTCCACAACAAGAGATATGTAATGTTAATTACCTGAAATTATTCGTTTTTTGGGGGGGAAACCCTGCATATATTGGTATCGGTTGATATCGGTATCGGAAATTTAAGTGTTGGACTATATCGGATATCGGTAAAAAAGCCAATATCGAACATCCCTAGTATATTTGTATGTTCTTCCTTACTGCCCCCACTACTGGGTCCATCACTACTAGCACAGATTTCAACTTTATTTTCAATTCTAGTGAAGATAACATGTTTTTCTCTATTGGATGAAATGGTGCAGCGATAAAAACATTGTATTCAAACATTTTATTCAATAAAGCCTCAACAAAGAGTTGGAACAGCATACAGAATATAGATGTGATGTCAGTCTGAATCAGAGCATTCTCTGCCTCATTGAATTCTGAAGAAAATCAGATTCCAATGAACCCTCAAATTCTGAAAATGGGAGTAGTCACCACTCACCAACTTCCCCATCTTCTCTAGTCACCCCCACACCTTCTATTTGACCCATGACTTCTCAGCAGAGCCCAGACAAAACCTCCCTTTTCCTATCAACTCTGCTAATACTGAGTCACTATTGAGAGAGAGAGAGAGAGAGAGAGAGAGAGAGAGAGAGAGAGAGAGAGAGAGAGAGAGAGAGAGAGAGAGAGAGAGAGAGAGAGAGAGAGAGAGAGAGAGAGAGAGAGAGAGAGAGAGAGAGAGAGAGAGAGAGAGAGAGAGAGAGAGAGAGAGACTGAGAGAGACTGAGAGAGACTGAGAGAGACTGAGACTCTTGGAATGGGTGTCTGGGAGGAAGTGGGGGGTCTTTCGATGTTGATTAAACGGCAAGCAACTAATGTCATGTGTGCCAAATTAAAGGACAATAAATCCAATCTAACTGAAATTGTGTAGCACAGACCTTTCTATGGATCAAAACCTCAATATTATTATGGTGTAGTTAATACTTCATGTATCCTTAATCCCTAGGCTAATGAGGCACTAAGATGTTACTAAAAAGTAAAAAGCCAAAGTAACGGTATATGTATGTGTGTGTGTGTGTGTGTGTGTGTGTGTGTGTGTGTGTGTGTGTGTGTGTGTGTGTGTGTGTGTGTGTGTGTGTGCACTGTGCACGAGTGCACATCTAGGGGCGGGGTGTAGATTTGGTCTCCCTGATGTTGACTCCTTAGCCACAGCCTTGGGTTGTTTAATACTGGACAAGTGTTTCATAACGGCCGTTGTGTGGGCCGGTTTCGGGGCCGGTGCGTGGGCCGGTGTGTGGGCTGGTGCGTCTGAATGTCCCGGGCTGAATTTGTGTCCCAGTCCGCCACTGGTCAGAGGAAGCATGTGGTAGACTTCAGGGTTCCCTTGTACCGACCAGTAGGAGGAACATGCGCACAACAACCAGGTAGGGGAGGGGGGGAATTGGCATAACGACTAAATTGGGATGGGGAGAAAAATAGAAAATCAGGCGGAGAAAAAGAGGATTAAAAAATAATTAAAAAAAATAAGAAAAGTCTTTGAATCTTATACTTTCTTTGTGTTGATTTTACATTAATTCCATGATTTTACTCAAATAAATATATCTTACAAGCTTCGGTCTTAAGCAGAAAATGCTATTTTTAATCTAGATTAATTACAGAAAATTGTGAGATTAATTAGTTAAATTTTTTATTTATTTCTTTTACTTACATTTGTATTAACATTTATAGACAAACAACAATTAGACAATACTTACTAAGTAATTTTTTTTAATGTACAGCACTAAATAATACATAGTGTAATTTTACAAAAGCAAGAAGTGCAGCTTACATAAAGATACAAGGACAACAGTCAGATTAAAGATCAAGTTAGTTTACTGTATGCAGGCTTCGCAGGGCTCCGTGTCTGTGCCATGCGTTATACTGTCGCATAGTTGTAGCCGATAAAGGCCTATATGTAGGCTATGCTAATATTATATAATTTATATATGCTACCTAATACCGACATCAAAATAGATTGTATGCCTCTACAAATCATATTATACCAGGTAGCCAATTGACGGAAAATCCGTTGCGACTTGGAATCAAAGGGAAATCTGTCGTAGCGACGGAGAACTTTAATCCCTGTGAACATACAAGCAGAAATCTGATACTATCTTCCTGGGTCAAAGTCTGACCCTCACGGTAAAAGACGCCTGTTGATAAACCTGGCTGACTGGAAGAGGGCTCATTTCTATTATTGACATCAAGTTGTAAACCTGGCTGACTGGAAGAGGGGTCATCTCTATTGTTGACATCAAGTTTTAAGGCCCTGTTTCATGTACGTGGTTCAACTAAGTCGATCAAGATGTCCATTATCCAGCTTCAGTTAACCCGATGTTCGAAGCCGGGATTTTCCTGTTTCACAAAGGTGGATTCAGTCTCGTTAACTCAAGCCAGACTTGCGAGTCAGGCTAAATGCGCGCGGCCGTTTTAGGTGAAAAGCCAGCACGTATCGATGGCAGAGACCCTGATTCTCAACGGCATTGATTGATTAATTGATTTAAGACTTTATTGACAGATTGCAATACGGCTCAATCGCCTCGCCGACAAGTTAAATGCGTTATCTATAGGCTAATTCTAAGTCCCTCATTACCTCAATCAATCAGATTATATTTCTTTAAACTTGCCTGCTGGATTGAATAATCAAATGAGATCTTGCTAGCGACAATAATAAGTTAACTGTTATACAGAATTACGATACGGCCCTCTTGCCCATTGATTGATGTATAGTCAATCTTTAAATTATCTCCAATGTGGTCTAACGGGTTGTTCTTTTGACTTTCACACGGACGACCGGGGTTCAAGACCCTAGTCGTCTCCTTTTTTTTGCAATATAGGAATAATTCAATTTGGTGCACGTTGAGAGCTATATAAAGAATGACATCCTCAATGCATGTAGATTTATAATATTTTAACTTAAAACCAGGCTACTTTGGCGTATAATCATTAATATTATATTCAAAAAAATCATATTGGAAACACCAGGATTTGAACCCGGGTCGCAAGGTTGGCAGGCTTGAGCACTACCGCTGGGCCACTGTGCCAGATGGGATAAATTCATTGTTTATACATTAATGAACGAGAGACCCGTGTTTAGAATATTCCTTATTTTGAATGAAGTTTTATTTCTTTATCCTCATTCATTCATGTGACGTCAACGGCTCATTCAATTTCTCAAATCCGTCAAACAGCGCATCTCATCAGACATCTTAATCCCAGTTACAATTAAAATAACCACATTTTTGTGTACATCGCACGAGCGAGCGCCACCGTCGCCACGGTATATATAACGTGCATTATTTAGGACAAAGTGAATTTAATATCAGCATTTTGGGTCTATTTTACATTTCAAAAGCCCCCTCTGGAAGAATGGAGCACAAAAACGTAATTCAGAATGGTATAATGCAGATCGTAGACTGTGGGAATAGTTTCAGGAAACGAGCTGTCACTTCTTTGCGGGGGCGTGGCTCTGCGTGATCGGGCTAACTTGAACTTGAACTCTGCTTTCGAGCAGGCTCAAACTTTTGGATCTGTTGGCATGGTGATCTGGAAAATCCACGTACATGAAACCGGAAAGTCCGGCTAACCCAGTTATCCAGCTAAAGTTATCCGGCTAACTCAGTTATCCAGGTACATGGAACGGGGCCCTAGGTCATCGACTGGCAGTGACAGTCAGAAGACTATAAAAACCCTATTTTTCCCCCTCCATTACAGTGCAGCTCAAAATGTCTTTACACAAGATTTTCTATTGTTTTTCATGGTGTTCTATTATAGGTAGTGGGGATGAGCCTGAATCCAAATATGAAATTGGGAAAGCACGGATAATGAGATGGACACAGATATTAATAAGGAAAATAAATAAATGTGTACATAGCTCCCCCTAGGCACACCATCTGTAGAACCGCCATCAAAAGACTACCCGTAGGACCTGTAGGACTGCCCTATCGCTTCGTTTGGACCCATGGAAATATTAGTAACCATATTTTGAAAGTTGTGCGTCAGAAGAGAGAAAGAAAAAGGCTGGCGCCTCGTATCTCGGCTGCTCCATGATGGGCAAGGTCTGCACTACATTTTCAAAAGCCTAGAGAAAGCTTGTCTTAAGCTTGTCTTAAATCATCCCGTTATTTAGCACCCAACAAAAATGGTGCTAAATAGTACTAAATGTACTTATTTGGCTCGTAATCATCTACAGGCTGCGTGAAAAGACATGACAAACGAAAAACTGGCAAAAAGGTCCATGTATACTATTATGTAAATACTTTTTTTTCAGTTCAGGGGGGGGGGACAACTTCAGACAATCAATGACACTTAGTTTAGTTATAAATAAAAAATAAGGTTGTTAATTTGATTACATCTGTTCCCATCTTGTATTGTACAATAATTGTTGCCCAAAAATGTTATCAAATAAAATTATAAAGAAAAGGTATAAACCGCACCCACTTCTGGTCTTCTAACTTCTATTTGTATGCATTTGTAGGCACAAATTCATATTTTATACTGATGGGAAATGTATTTTCTGACCCATGTATCTAGTAGTACATCTACAGTATATCTATGTGATATGAGACCTGTGCTTGATTATACACTTTTATGTGGATCATTGTCTACATCATTATGATTTGCCTGTTGCCCTCATCTGACATAATGGTCAAAGATATCAAGTGAAGTGAAGGCGTACAGCACTGTACGCACGTGAATGAAAATTCACCAAACAAAATACAAAGGCTTGAATATGAGGAGATTCATGGAGATGAACTGAAATAGATATGGAATCTGATATTTTTATAGCATCAGTGTAAGCAGTGACTTTCACCTGGTTCCCTGGGCCTGCTCTGTTGTCATGGCCTGCACCAGCTGAGAACACACAACACAAACATTTAGAAGTACCGGGATAATATCTGTTACGCTATTGAACAATGTGCAATGAGACAGAGAGAGAGAGGGGGGGGGGGGGGTGTTAGGATTGGGGGTGCTGTGAGGGTGAGAACGCAATTTGCAGACAGGGAAGAGAGGAGGCAGAGACGGCAGGATACGTGGAAATATATACAGACTTTACTGGGGCGACGAAACAATACAAAACAACACTGAAGGACACGGGAAAACAAAGATGAACGAAAACGGAAAACATAAACTACTTACAAGACTTAAGAACATGACATAAGGAACGGAGAGGCACGATGGGCATGGGAACAAGGAGGAGTGAGGGTAGCAAGGAGGGTACATGAGACAATGACGCCACGAATAGGTGATGACAAATCCACACTTAAATACAAACACTAATTAACAACGATCAACACCTGGCAGGGCCAGGCCAAAACACAGAATCAATAACACAACCTAGACACAAAAAAGCAATGAATCATAAACACAACTAGACACAAAAGCAATGACACACACAACAACCAGACAGGGAGAAGACATCACACAACGACAGGGATGGCCCAAGATAATAGATAATTCGAAATTAAATCTATTATCTTGAACCATAATAAGCACCATCAGGCTTTGGTCACTAGAGGGAGGAAATGTCCACTGTCATTCTCATGCCCGGCCCAGCAAGGGAGAGAGGGAGAGAGGGAGAGAGATAACTTACCATTGGTTGTTCTGTTGGAGTTCTCCCTGGAGAGATTGTAGGTCCGTAATTTGCTGTGCAGATAATGACTCATTAATGACTCATTAATCTAAATGTCAGTCAATATAAAAACATGTATTTTAGATACTGACATACTTTGGCAATGGTAGCCTAATATGTTTATCCTCGTGTAATATATCATCTGTTCTGTGCGCAACCGAGGGAACATGTATGCGCGTGCTCGCGCGTGCACGTGGCATTTGGCCTTGGCCCATATTACGACTGCACCACTGGTCGCGACCCAAAGTGGGGTCATGGGTAAGTGACAGTGCATTGGCGAGTAAAAAAAGAAAAAATGTAATAAAATGAATTCCCTACTAGTAATGTGTGAGGAGGTTTAGCTTAACAATACATGGTTACATAGCCTATGTCTGTCCTATCAAGATCCCTTTAACTCATACCAATAGCTTGACTACATTTCAAAATGATTTATACACGGTATGTACAGAATGGTACATCAGTTTAACATTAATGTTATTACGTTGTGATAGAATGTTTCAGTTTCAGTCTCCTATAGACCCCAGAAGTGACCATTCCATTTGGCCCCTGCCACCTGGTTCAAAAGCTCCTACACTTTATAATGGAGACTGTGATATTTTGCAATGTAAAACATTGGATCAATATGAAGCATTTCTTGGCATTGATAAGTCTGTTTAAAACTATGATTAAAACAAAAAAAACAACAAAATAACTTCCCAACGCTATTATCTATTAGATATTATCCAGTTTGCTTGAGCTAGCTAAACAGCCCCCCAGGAAATGGCCATTCCACAGGAGCGACATCCTAACTAAGATAAGTTATTTGTTAAAGATAAGATATTTGTTAAAGAAAGTAATTATTCACTTAATTCATTTAGCCATTTCAACCCTTTTGTTGTGCCATGGAACATCCGTTTGCTGGGGAACTTTTCAGCTGGATCAGGCAAACTGGATACTTAATTGTATTAATGTTTCTATCGTATGGGCGATACATGCATATATTGCCACTGGATCTCCACATTTTGGCCTTGGTTGAAGTTTTTTTTCTGAAGATTTATTTTTAAAGGAAATGAGAGGAGCTGATTTGATTGGCCACAATTGAGGCCAGCCCCAAACCCACCTGCTAATAATGCATTCCTACTCCAAACCTTTTGATGCACTTTGCCAGGGATGCCTTTGCAATTTTTAGCGCCTTGAACTTACGACTGAGCTTGCATCTAGATTGACAAAAAATAGGGCCCCCTACAGCAGGTGGTCTTGTGATATCTCAGGCTATACTATTTAGGCATATGAAAGAATAATTTACCCCTGATTCATAATGAAAACATTTCCAGTAACATCTAGGACCTTCTAGGTAATATGTTTTCACTTACCTTTTTTTATACTTCAAGTACCCTCCCCCGCCAGCTGTCCCTCCGACAAGCAGGAGACATGCGATGGCTATCCCTGCGATGGCACCAGGCGACAAGGCACCAGACCCTAAATAACCTCCCCCTTGTAGCATGCCAAGACAAAAATAAGAGAATTTAAGATTACAATGATTTTAAAAGATAATGTCATGATGTCAAAAATACACACTCATTACCCCCTAGGTTAGTATTCATCTGCTATACTTCTACTTAATCTAGAATGCCACCCATATTGAGAATTCACATGACGTTCTTCCTGTGCCCCATGCACAGTTCAGTCAATATTTGTGAACATGCACCTTTCTCTCCTAAATCTTTTGAGCAAACCCTTAAATTTGTGTCCAAACACTTTGAATGCATCTAGCTTACTATTCAAAGGATACTGCCTGGTATTATAAGTTTAATAAATATTAGTTCATCATAAGATCAGACAGCATCGGTTTATTTTAGTATGAATCCCCGGGTAGCAAGATCAAGCATGTCCCATTCAAATGTACTTTCTACTACAGTATCTACAGTGCTAATACAGTTTTACCTTTTAAAGACAATCTGTGTACATCGGATACTGATAATTGTCCGCTGACAGCTAGTATTATTTGCTGTGCATGTGTAATTCCCACTGTCGGTTTCAAACTGTATTTTAAATTAGAAAGCAAACTAAATAAATGGACAAGAGACAAATAAATGTCATTTGGACAAGCAAAGCCATTACTTTAAGTTGCAGGCAAGAAAGACAAGTCTATCCACTGTCTCTGTTTTAAAGCTGCCCTGTTGCAGGTCACAATACAAACATAATTATATATATTATTATTTAAAAAAAAAAATTATTATACTTTTTTTTATTATATATTGAGGGAAAATATGTCGCGATAATTATCGTTATCGTTTTATCGCCCAGCCCTAAAATGAATGATGTTATGTACTGTAATGTTGTGTTAGATTGTAAACATGCCCCTTTGCAAGGCAGGAACTTGGCTGGAGGAAGGAAGTATAGGTTTAAGTATATTAATCAATAGGGGAAAACAAAATAATTAGTAGCTATTTCTTAAATTTTTATACTGACACTCTTTTCCCTCACACATCAGAGAAATAGCCTATAGGCTATGTGGCTGGGCCATATCGAGAAAAATAAATATCACAATAAACAGATTTTTTTCTACATCAACATAATCTATATCTGCTTAGGTATAGAAGATCCCATGATAAGTCACTTGATGTTTGTTGTACTGACCATATTCACATGGCAGCCATTTTGCTCTTATGTCTTGCTCAGGTTGGGATTTGCAAAATGGTCGACGTGTGAATATGGTCAATTGGACTGTATGGTTCATTTGCATCCTGATGTCTTATGTGCACATTAAAATGAATGCTGACTGTAATGGAGATGTTGGCTCTGGAGAGTGTCATGAAAATTATTCCTGACAACACTGGTCACATACATAAATGAGGATGTTTGCATGGAACTGGAAAGTGTGATTTTCATTTGACGTTCTCAGATATTTCATACATTTTGTGAGAAATGTACTTAATATTTGGGTTTTATTGTTGATTTAAACAAATGTGTTTGTCACAATTCACACAATATCAAAAACTCAAGATCCGAACACACTGATAGACATAAGTGATAATGATATATTGCCTATCACTAAGTCTTCAGCACTGCATGCCTGACCAGACATAGAATACATAAACGGTCACATCTCCTGCCAAAAGTCAACTACAAGTAAGGAGCCATTGTGTTTCCCTCCTGTTTCCATGACAACTCAAGCACAACAATACTGTGTCCAGTGGTCACTACAGTGTGAACTGCTCCACTGCAGATGTTTTAGTAGTTTATCTCGCCACAAAGAATTATAGAAAATGGTCTTCTCAGAACACCCAAGAACGCCTAATCACAAAAGCAACACAGTACAACAAGACCACCTTTAAAAGTCCATATGCAAGTCCCAGTTTCCATATTTTTTCAAACCATCTAACTATAAAGGAAGGAATCTCTGTTTGCGTTTGTCTGTCTGTGCTTCACATGTCTCAAGAACCATTCATCCAATCGGCTTCAGGGGCGTCGTTCTGGTATGGCAAGGTATGGCACTCGCCATTTTTTATTTTTATTACAATTTTTGAACAAAAGCTTCGAACTATTCGGTACAGCCCTAGCATGTTTTGATATTGTCAATTATCTCAGGTGACTTTTACGGTGACTAACTGAAATATGCCCCAAAAATGGACATAGGGACGTTTTTTAATCAAAGGGCAGCAGAGACAAGTGATACAGGGACACAGGTAAGGTCTGGCTTAGTGATTATAATAGTGCAGTTCAGCATTCAGTAACCCATACTTTTTGTGAATGTGTTTTTGATACTACATTCTGTTGAACACACACCTCAAAACCATACCTAAGGAAAATTTGCTCAATTGCAAGAAAAGTAATAGATAGTTATGATATTACATTCTGCATAATTCGTATGCAAAATATTGTGGTGGTTCCCTGCTTTAGTCTGTTGACACATTTATATACTAAAAATGCTTGTGTAGTCCTGTGTCATACCTAAATGTCATATAACTGAATTGTATAGAAACTCACCAAAAGTGACTATTGCACAACTGATTTGACAAAAAAAATCCACCCTTCACACCCCCCCTCCCTCCTCGCCATACCTTGCCTTTTACTGAAATGACGCCACTGATTGCCTTGCTTTACACTTGGCAGGTGTATTGCTGAGGAGCCAGGGGAGTGGGGTCCGGGTCAGATTTGGTGCCATTTGGCCAGATGGTGGTGCTATAGTGTGTGTATTTGTTCTTCGCATATCTCGAGAACTGTTCACCTCATGCTCGGCAGATGTATTGCTGAGGATCAACACATGCAAACAGTATTTACATTCTATTTACATTGCATGGTGATGATCTATTAAGGAACCTATGGACAGTGTCCCAGTGGCCCTCCAGGCCCTTATCAAAGTATTTTAATAGGCAAGCTGCCCATTACATGTTTTTTGTAGATAAACAACCCAATGTCCGGAGCTGGTCAACAGTGACTTGTGGAAGAATCTAACATTCCATTGTTTGATCAAGACAATAGTCACATCTCTCACCTTTGGAGGGCCAAGGTTTGGGGTTACAAGAGGCTTGGGGCCCCCTCCTCCCCCTCAATGTGATTCTGGTCACTAATACGTTTAAAAAATGGTAAATGGTGCATTTATATAGCACTTTTATCCAAAGCGTTTTACAATTTGTTCCTCACATTTTACCCATTCACTCACACATTCACACACCGACGGTGGAGGCAACCATGCAAGGTGCCAACCTGCTCATCGGGAGCAGTTAGGGGTTCTGTATCGTAACGGCTCTCGCTCGGCGTCACTCATGCACTGTCCTCGCACGTGCACGCGCACTGAATAAAGACCACAATGTACCTTTATATCCCAATATTCGTCTGACCACACCCCTATCAGCTTACCCATATAAGCAGGGGTGGGGCCACACACTCGCCTTCTTCGCTTCACCACAAGGAAGTGCCTTGGTAGATCCCCACTTGACGAGTAGTAGGAGAAAGTTGGAAAACAAGAGATACGTTGACATCATATCTTTATTTTCTCTCTCACTATATTCGAGAAAATACGGCGATATTGTCTTCGTACTGGAGTGTCTGGAAGATGATGATCATTCTACACCTCCGTCGGTTTTTTTGTATTGGGAGTTCACGCCGCTACATGCCTCCCAACTGCAGTCCTCCTTGCTGTGGCTGGTTGGGGTAAAACCCTCCAGCGACACAGCTGGACTGTAGAACGTGCCGCTGTTGTGAGAAGCGGTGGGTTCCAGGTTTGGTGAGTAATGTTTGCTTGCGAGCTCCACTTGTCTGTTAGTGCTATGGGGGCTAGCTGACAATGTTTATGAAAACCGGCCCCAGATTAGGGTCCTTTGTTCAGCCTTTAGGCGACTGCAGAGGATCTTGGTTTGAAGCCCATTATAGCAACTAGTGGGCCACGGCCAGTAGAACTGGTAATCCCAGGATCTCTGGACGCGTGGGTACTTCTCTGTCACCGTATAGGCCCTGTCTTTCATATGCAAATGAGAGTATACCCTAAACGAGGAAATGTGGGCATGGATGGTCGTTATCGGAAAATCCATGTTCAAGTCGGCTACAGCCCAGATGGGACTTATGCTGGCTCCGCCGGATGGTAAAATCACCGTTGTAAAACTGTGTTAACATCTCGTTTCTCTTCTCTCTTAAAAGGTGAGGAGGGTTTCAGAACGGCGGCCTGTCTGAGTGTGGCTTGTTATATCGTTGTGTACAAGTTCAGGTGATAGCTGCTTAGCTTGCGTGCTAGTTGTGGCCTTCCTGTTAGCCAGTCAGCTGTTAGCTGCAGGCGCTAGCCTGTTGTGTCACTAGGCTAGGTAATGTTAGCTTGCTGCTGTCGGCCGAGAGTGGCCGTTAGCTTAATGCTACACTGTTGAACGTTCTGAGACTATAACATGTTTTAAACACTCTGACTACAACGTCATCTTTGACAGAGGATGTTAGTCGAACCTACCCTGGGGCGGCCGGCGAGGACTGCGTCAACAAGGGGAACCGTAGCGGCAGGATGGAGCGGCGACGCTACCCATGTCGACAACACAGGAAGGCTGTGTTTACTACCGGTGCCTTGTTAGAGACTGCAGTTTCGCTTGATCTGCGTTCACGGTAGGAAGGGTCTTGACCAGACCTTGAACACTTCTTCTTTCTTTCCCTTCTAAATGTTTTGTAAATAACGATGTTTTCCAAAACGAGTGTTGCTGCACTACATTTAGGATACGATGCGAGTTATGTGTGAATTGTCTTGTCACTGGTATTTAGCTTCTCCATGCAAATCGGGTTGTTTGTTACAGATGTGAAAATGATCTGGTTTGTTGTGTTGAGAAACATTGTGTGTTCATGTACCGTGTACTCACAACTAAGGGGGTTAAACTAACCTATAAAGCTATGCTTAGTGACATATGAGTAAAATAATGGATTCTTTCTCGGCCTGTAATGACAATGAACAGTGTGTTCACATATTAACAGGTTTACCTGTTTAACTGGCCGTATTAAGGGTAAAGTAGGAGGGGTGTTTTCCCCCCGGTTCCCTGGGGACTTCTTCACCCTCCTCTCAGACATATTGTTACACTGTATTGTGTCACTGTGTGGTAGGGATACGATGTAACCCTTAGCTTAGTTGTTGGGGTTGTGCTAACCGCTTGAGAAACTATATTTTCCTAAAGAAAAGATTGTTTGGTCACTTTTCGTGTGTGCTTAGCAAGGCCTGTGGCCGATACTAATCGAGAATGATGTATTCTCTCATTATGAAAAACGGCGTTCCTCTGTAGAGTATTTTTGCCATTTTTTGTAGGTGATAATGGGTTGTGTGTGTCGTGCGACCTACAACTGGGTTGGGTTGGCCACAGAAGCACATGTGTAAGTCTGGTACTGGGGCTCTTGAGAGGGCCCTCTCTATTCTGTGTTTTTTCCTTAGTAAAATCAGATGGCGCTGTGTGAAGCTGTTAGACGCTTCATGGAGCTGACTATGACTGCGTCATACTCTTTTTTGTCATTACATCGTATCATGGGTGTGGGGTCGTAAAGGGGTGAACTGGTAATCCTTTTCTCCCCTTCTTTGATGGGCAGTGGTTAAAACCTCCTGTCCTTCAAGGTTCCTGTCACGTTGCTGTTCGGCACGTTACAGGGTAAGAGGGGGGGGGGGGGGGAGGGAGTTTCCTGGTCCCACGCCCTGGAATATTGGGCGTGTGCACCGCAGAAATTCCCCCGCCATAGAGTACGTCACTGTGCGAGTCTCTGTTGGTAGGACTTCCGTGAGCTGTTCGGGTCCATATGATGGATCTGTTTCGGGGGGTGGTCAGGGCTCCTCCTCACAAAGCTCCTATTCGGGCCTTCTGTGAGTTAGGACTCTCCTTCCATGTGAGGGAGCCTCCTCAGAGTGCAGAGCCTCCTCCTCAGATTGTCAAGGTGAGTGGAACCTCAAAAAGGAGTCCTACTCTATTGTGTGTGTATTCGATTCAATTCGATTATTGAGTGTGTATGGGTTCAGTGCCTCCTCCCCGGAGAGCCCTAAAACCAAACTTTTACATGGCTCAAGGTTGCAATATATTCTTTTCAATCTGTACAGCTTGCGTGGGAAGTCACTCTGGGGATTTCCGTCTCCTCCCTATGGGAGGGTGGTGGGATGTAAAAATGTAAAAAAAATTTACCCCCGGCTGTGTAGACTGGGATACATGCTGTTGGTGCTTCCTTCTTTTCTATTAAAAAGAGTTGGAGTTAGGAAGCATCACACCCCTCTTGTCGTTCCCCTGGGCGCCTTGGGGATTCAATGACAGGTCTAAATAGCCTGTTCATTGATGTGGTTGTGTCCCGACGCACGCATAGTGCTAGCTCGGGGTGTTCTGTTGAAGATCAGGCGAATGACTGGCACACCTTGGTTGCTTGAGGTTAAAACAGCGTTTTTATAAAGCAACTGGGATGGAGGTTTTTCCTCTTCAGACGACCTGTTTTGGTTGTCGACGGATTCTCGTTCATATCTGGGGGATGATGACGGAATGGATCTGAACATATATAGAGAGGGGTCTCACGCCCTGGGGGTGGGCCAGGGGGCGCGATTCACACCGAACGTCTGGGTGGCGCCTTCTTTTCATGTTTAAGATCAACACGCATATCTGCCCCTTCTCCTGGAGTAGGCATGTCGGCGTGGTTAGGGCACGGGACTGGTTCTGGTCACGCTGGTCCGGATCAGTTAAACCCGTTGTCCGCCGGGGATGCAGATCTGCTGTTCTGGTACCCTGAGGGACTTTTTTCAGGGGGAAAAATGCCAGGTCGGTCCGGGTGTCACAGGGTTAAGCGCTATGGAGACCCAGGTTGGGTACATTTTGTACTCTGCACTGTCGTAATGGCTTACGGCCATGCCAACCTGTACACGCTCGATCTCGTCAGATCTCGGCCGCTACGCAGGTTGGTCCTGGTTAGTACTTGGTTGGGAGACCGCCTGGGAATACCAAGTACGGTGTGCTTGGGGCTGGTTCTCCATTCTTTTCGCTCCTCTCTCACGCATGGCGAAGAGGGGCCTGTTGGGGTGGTCTTTGACCTCCTCTGGTGACCCTGTGCTTCCCGTATCGCCGGGCCCGGTCCGAAGTAATGTTTCGTCGACCCGTAGGCCTGGGATAACCCTTTTTTGAAAACTGAAACACTTGTACTGCGGTATAGCCAGTGTATACCCGCAGGTGTGTTTTGGAGTTTTTTCTTGAGGGGTTATAGGAAGAACCACCGCATTGGGTAACAACAAGGTGGTTGATTCCCTGGTGTGTTGGAGCAGTGTCAACTCCCCGGTTACCCGGTTGAGGGTGCCCCTGCACATTCATGACGTCTGCCAATCATGTCAGCCTTCTCTGCCTCAACCCCTCTGGGTGGGTTTTTTTTTAAATGGAGGCTTGGTCATGCAACAACGCCAGCATACGCCCCTTCCGCCGGGGGGGCTGTTCTCAGCTGACTCCTTTGGCGCCTGTCTCGTCCGCAGTGCTCCAGGCTCAGGTTACAGCCTGTTGCCTGGTTTTCCCCGGTGCGCTGCCTGCTTCCGTTGGTTAACCTTTTTTGTGTGATTACAGCCATGCTGACTGCCTGTTCTGCAGGGTCAGTGTGCCAGGCGGTGTGCTATTGGGGGGAAAGGGCCCGCTCTTGGAGGGGCCTTATCCGAATACGCTGGCGATGTGGGGGGCGGTGTCACTAAGTGACCGCCTGGTGGGGTCTTGATGCCTGGCGTCATTGACCTCTCCGGGCCCCTGTTTTCCAGGGGATCCAGTCCCTTCAGTGGGTCTAGGTCTTCCTTCGCGCTCCGCTGCTACGGCCTTGCCACGGGGTTGGGTTTGCCCTTGACCCCGTGATTCTGGGGGCAGTAACGAGGTTGTTCCCTCCGTTCGTTCCCGGGTGGCATGCGGGTTGTGCGTGTGTGTAGTCGTGGGGTCAGGCCACGGTCTGCTCACCCTGTGCGTTGAGTTGCTTGAGTGCCTCTTCGCATGGTCGGGTCCGTCGCCCTCCCGGGAACCTCCAATAGGGGGGGTGCCCTCCATTGGGGGGGGTCGGGGGGGCTCGGTCCTCCCTGATCTGATGGTTGTGGGGGGCCTTCAGCGGGGTGTATTTGTCGGCCGATGGCTCTCGCTCGGCCTCCCTTGTGCATGAGCGACGCCGAGCGAGAGCCGTTACGATACAGAACGTTAGGTTATAACTATAACCAAGTTCTGTTAGTAATGGTGACGCTCGGCGTCCGACGCCGCTGCAGCCCTTGATCTCGCCTTGTGGTGAAAGCTTGGGAAGGAGGCGAGTGTGTGGCCCCACCCCTGCTTATATGGGTAAGCTGATAGGGGTGTGGTCAGACGAATATTGGGATATAAAGGTACATTGTGGTCTTTATTCAGTGCGCGTGCACGTGCGAGGACAGTGCATGAGTGACGCCGAGCGTCACCATTACTAACAGAACTTGGTTATAGTTATAACCTAACGTTAAGTGTCTTGCTCAAGGACACTTCAACACACTGCCCGGGAGGAGCGGGAATCGAACTTGGAACCTCCGGATTACCAGACGACTGCTCTACCTCCTGAGCCACTGTCGCCCCCATATTTATATTGATCATGAAGACCTGTTCATTTGCATAATTGATTGATCTGGTTCCTCCACAGATAATCTAGTACGGCTAATATTTGCTCTACTCAGAATCTTGTATTGTATAATCCTAAATCTCACACATTTAGAGTATGCATTAGGGGCAGCGCTAAACAATAAATTATAATTATACAATGGCATGCACATTTCTTGATTCTGATTGGCTGAAACAGTCAAGTTAGCCGTTGTTATTTCGTATAACACACTCCGCGTGATCCCAGAACCGGCCCACAACCGAATTACTTTTTTTTCCTTTTTCTTTTAATGACTCCGCCGTTCATCCTTTTTCTGAATTAAACCAAGATGGCGGACAATAATCTTTATGAATGGATGTATTGATTTCGTCATAACGACTCATTAAAAAAAGATACAGTCAACTGGAATATGTTAGTTGTTTACACATATGTTGGATTATGTAATTGGTTTGTCATGACCCATTGTCAAAACAATAATAAATCGCGGGATTTATATGAAGTGTGTTGTTAGATGGCATTCTTTGTAGCACCTCCCTCTGCCTGTTCCAGCTAAGAGGCAAAATAACGACACAGATACTTTTTTCTCAAACTGCACTATAACCGGGAATGTTAAACTGGAATATGTTATTTTTTTTTACACATACGTTGGATTATGTAATTGGTTTGTCATGAAGGTATTCTTCTTTTAGCTTTATATATCTCTCTTGAGCTGACCTGCACCTCCAGTCGGGGTCCAACTAGATGTGCACGAGTCTTATTTAGTTAAAAAATGTATAAATATTTACATCACTACATCATATTTACACCATCACACAATACAGTACCCTTGCAAACAGTTTCATCATTCCATCAGCATCAACAATTTAATTTACCCTCCTCATTTCTGCATTTCTCTAAAACGATTCTTATAATCCGAGGCTCATACTGTTTCTACTCAATTCAATGGTTTCAACTTGACAACATAAACATTATAAAATTTGACTACATTTGATTTCCTGTCAGTTGTTCATATTAGCGAACATGGGAAACCCGGAAGCATGTATGCTTTCTGCAACGCAGTTGTGTTTCTGCGTTCCCGTTTTGCGCTCTGATTGGCCGAGCGCGCGCATGTGCATGAGCCGCGGTAAGCCTCTCAGCCAGGCAGGAATACTAAACTCCAGTTAACCTAATTTATACAAATGGAAGTATTGATTTCGCCGTAACGAATCAATAAAAAAGATACCGTTAACTGGAATATGTTGTTTCTTTACACATATGTTGGATTATGTAATTGGTTTGTCATGACAAACCAATAAAAAATGGCGAATTACATGCATCATTGTTTACAATGAACGGTGGGGCTAATCGAAAGGACACGGACAAGTTATTGGTTTGTCATGACAAACCAATTACATAATCCAACATATGTGTAAAGAAACAACATATTCCAGTTAACGGTATCTTTTTTTAATGATTTGTTACGGCGAAATCAATACTTCCATTTGTATAAATGAGGTTAACTGGAGTTCAGTATTCCTGCCTGGCTGAGAGGCTTACGCGGCTCATGCGCATGCGCGCGCTTGGCCAATCAGAGCGCAAAACGGGAACGCGGAAACACAACTGCGTTGCGGAAAGCATACACGCAACCCGGAAACCAACTGCAGTCCGAGTAATTCCGAGTTTACATAGTAGGTGTTGGCTTCTTAGGTATTAGGTATTAGACTGTACCACTCAAGTTTCAACACAGTTTGACAAACATTGTTACTTAGCTGAAAGAGTTGTACCCTTCCTGCTGACCTGTTGTACAGAACTTGTAAGTCACTTTGGATAAAAGGGTCAGCTAAATAACTGGGTGTAATGGCCAAAATGGATTTAATGTGCAGTGGATTTATGTGACCAGGGGGTGGCGCTTCTTTTATATAAGCGTCAGGTACACCTGTAGGAGGGGGGAGTTTGACCCGGAAGGGGCAATGGTTTTTGACCGCAACACGCAGATTAACGCAGGTCACAGGTCGCTGTTTTGAACACGCCGCAGGGCGAAATGTTTGTAGGTAATTAGTTATTGTATTCATTATTATTTAATCAGTTTAAGGAACAAAAGCCAATATCCTGTTTGCACGATGAAGCAAATAAATATCATTTAACAAGACCTGCCTGCATTGCATCATTGGGACATGGACGGTTTGGTATCAGACCAAACTAAATAGAACAGCGCGTCAGCCAGTCTAATATACCTGTCGAATGTGATCCTTGGAGAACAACGGCAACGGCGTCTCTACAGTTGCCTATAGCCGTGGTAATAGCATCTGTGACCTCCTCATTTGTGATTGTCGAGGTTGCCTTGAAGGTGTGCTCCACAGTTGCGTCCACATCGTCTGTTTTCTCCTTTGACAAGACAGCACGGCCTGCTGCTTTTTGGCTGTAAGATAAAATGTCCAAACAAAGTTCACCATAATTATGTACTGCAATTATCAATTGTGTGATGTACCATACTGTAGTCACCGGTAACCCTTTCACTGCCA
>NW_028170861.1:0-146090 GCF_963971535.1 Notolepis coatsorum | reverse complement strand
GGGTCCTGGGTTTGGTTAAACCATGAGGACTGAGGTTTCTCTTCATCATGTTCACTCTTCACAGGGACAGGATTGAATGTGACCTTCATGATATCAGCCTCCTGCAGACCTTGGAGCTGCTCTCCCTCCTGACTGCTCCAGAGTTCCTCCTGTTCCTCTTTCATCTGTAGGGGCTCTGGCTCCTCCTGGTCCAGAGTGGGGCTCCTCTCCTGCTGCTCAGGGGGAACCTCCTCTTCACAGACAGAGAGCTGTGGGGGGTCTGCAGGGAGAAATAATAATGATATGAATAACAACATAAAGATGCAGTAGATAACTTTTCACCATTAAGTGAAACTCTGCAACTGAGAGTAAAACATCCTATACATTGTCTACACAATAAACTGCTACTTATTGTTTACTTATTTTTCACAACATCACATATCTGCTCCTCATTACTCCTAACACACTGCCCACACTGTCAGCCAATAGCATGCTGACAAATCACAGGAGAAAATGTCCCCTCCTTTCAAAACGTAAGGTAAAAACCAAGATGGCAAGATGGCTCCCAGTGCCACTAGAGAAGAGGCAGTGTCTCAATGTGTCTGGTAGTGAGGACCCCAGGAAGAATAGTCAACATGTTGATGATGACTAATGGGGATCCTAATAAACATAAACATAATAGTCTAGATGGAAACATAGGTCCACCTGCATAGGGTGGATTGCTTTTCGCCACCTGTTTTTTCTTCATCCTTGAAGTGTCTATTTTAAGATTCTGACTGAATATTGAAATAATGTCCCATGTTTTTTTTAACCCTTTATTACACCTATCCTGAACGAAAACCTGGAAAAGAAGAAAAAGAAAACAGCATAACTTTTGAAGTTAACAACATATAGAGACAAATTAAAACATTTTCCCAAACAAGTTTGACCCAAGGAATTCAGTACAATTGTTATTTTTAAGATTCAAACACATCCTAGTTACATTTCAAGGCAGAAAAAAAATAACCTGAAGAAAAACATAATCACATCTTCCCTTTTTACTAAAATGTAGTGCATTGGACGAGATCGATTTTTAGGTTAATATTGGAAATAATATTGTAATAAAGATTGTCTCCATGCTGTTATGCCGTAAATATTGTAGATTTTCATAAACAATTCTATAGAGACAAATTAACACATTTTCCCATGTGATTCTGATCAGTGATTTATTTATTGTTAAAGGAACACTCCAAAATGTTGGGAAATTAGCTTATTTAACATCTTCCCAGGGCCCTATTCCCCGTAACTGGTTCAACTAAGTCGATCAAAAGTCCCATTATCCAGATTGCCTGATTACTTTTACCAACAGATTTCCAGTTCTGCGTTCGCGTTCTGCGCTCTGATTGGCCACTGACGTTTCTGGTTGCGCCAATCGTGTGACGCCTGTTTCTTTCACCGGTTAAGCTTAGGCTCTCTTTCAAAGTTGGTTAGGGTTAGAGTTTGTCTTAGAGCAGGGCGATAGAAGACCAGCCCTGATTCCATACTCTAACCTTAACCAACTTCGAAAGAGTCGCCTAAGCTTAACCAGTGATAAACTAGGCGTTAGGTAGTTTGCTGCTGTTCGAGGCGGAAATGGGCGCATCACGCGATTGGGCGCACATGTCACATGACCAGAAACGTCAGTGGCCAATCAGATTGCACCAGAAACGTCAGTGGCCAATCAGATCGCAGAACTGGAAATCCGTTGGTAAAAAAACTAGACGCATCCAGATTCAATTAACCCGATGTTTGAATCCAGGCTTTCCCTGTTCCTCGAACGCTGATTCAGTCTCGTTAATTCGAACCAGACTTGATACTCAGGATAATTGCGCGCGGCCGCCTCACCTGAAAAGACAGCAGGTATCGATCGCAGAAATCCTGATTTTCTAACGGCATTGATTGATTGATTGATTGAAAACTTTATTAACAGATTGCAGAATGGGTACAATACATTACGGCTCAATAGCCTCGCCGACAAGTTAAATGCATAATCTATAGGCTAATGTTAAATCCCTCATTACCCCAATCAATCAGATTCTATTTCTTTAAATGTGCCTGCTTGGCAGTAGGCTTAATGGAATGAATAATCAAATGAGATCTTGCTAGCGAAAATAATTTGTTCAACTCTTTCAGAATAAGTAGATACAAACAAGCCCAAAGAGTATCTAATTGATACGAAATAATATATACTTATGAGGATATCTGTACTGTATGTGCTCGGCTTAGGTATCTGTATAGTATATGTACTTTATATATAAACAACATTTTCTAAGCGCGACCCCCGAAATAACGTGTCAGAGAGGCTTGGAGGGAGGCTATACAGTTTCACTATTAATCAGGTTTTAATCTGTTTCAGACATCATCCATACATTCATTGAATTGATTAACCTTTGGTTTATACCAGTGACACCTCATGTTCATCATCAGATAACAGTGCTTGAACAGATAAATGCATTTTCTCAAATTCATTCGTCAAAACGTCAACGGCGCATTCAATTTCTCAAATCCGTCAAACAGCGCATCTCAGACATTTTAATCCCAGTTACAATATGACAATAACGTGTGAGTGACAGTGATACAATTCAACAATCCACAGATTCAGATTCCTCGTAATTCATAATCCACAGTCCACGCGGCACGCATAAAGACACTTCAATTTATGCTTGAATGAAACACAATCCGGGCGCTCCGTTAAGCAAATACATCAACAGCGGAGAATATGAAACTAATCAGAGCCAAACGGCCGATAGGTTTCATTCATTAAAAATATCCCGCGGGATTCACATTTGCAATGCTCCGCGTTATTAAAATAACCACAGTGTGTGTATCGCACCTCGCAAGCGCCGTATATATGACGTGCATTATTTAGGACAAAGTACATTTATTATCAGCATTTTAGGTCTATTATTTTACATTTCAAAAGCCCCCTCTAGAAGAACGAAGCACAAAAACATAATTCAGAATGGTATAATGGGATCTAGACTGAGGATTATTTCAGGAAGCGAGCTGCATTTCTTTGCGACGGCGTGGCCATGGTTTATCCAGCTAACTGAACTAAACCCTGCCCTCGACCAGGTTCAAACTTTTTGATCTGTTGCCATAGCGATTTAGACAATCCGACGTCGGGGAACGGAAAGGTCTGGCTTAAGTCAAGCTATGCTGAAAATTATCCGGCTAACTCAGTCAGCCAGGTACGAGGAACAGGGCCCTGGAGTTAGACAAGAAGACCTTTTTTGTCTCTCTGCATGCATTAGGCTTAGGGAACGCCTGGACCATTAGCCTAGCTTAGCTTCATCACTGGAAGTGGGTCATACATTTACCCGAGTTCCCTACAGTCATGAAATACACTCCAAATACAATCAAAATACAACTCCAAAACGTTCCTGTAAACATGTTGTGACCTGTGTATTTACCACGTCTCCCAGTCACACAAGTTACACGAGTCTCCCAGTCACACAAGTCTCCCAGACACACAAGTATCCAAGTCACACAAGTCTCCCAGACACACAAGTATCCAAGTCACACAAGTCTCCCAGCCACACAAGTATCCAAGTCACACAAGTCTCCCAGCCACACAAGTCTCCCAGTCACACAAGTCTCCAAGTCACAAGTCACACGAGTCTCCCAGTCAGACAAGTCTCCCAGTCCCACAAGTCTCCAAGTCACACAAGTCACACAAGTCACACGAGTCTCCCAGTCAGACAAGTCTCCCAGTCTCACAAGTATCCAAGTCACACAAGTCTTCCAGTCACACAAGTCTCCCAGTCACACAAGTCTCCAAGTCACAGGAGTCTCCCAGTCACACAAGTCTCCCAGTCACACTAGTATCCAAGTCACACGAGTCTCCCAGTCACACAAGTCACACGAGTCTCCCAGTCACACAAGTCTCCAAGTCACACAAGTCTCCAAGTCACACAAGTCTACAAGTCACACAAGTATCCAAGTCACAAGTCACACAGGTCTCCCAGTCACACAAGTCTCCCAGTCACACAAGTCTCCCAGTCACACAAGTCTCCCAGTCACACAAGTCTCCCAGTCACACAAGTCTCCAAGTCACACAAGTCACGAGTCTCCCAGTCACACGAGTCTCCCAGTCACATGAGTCTCCCAGTCACACAAGTCTCGCAGTCACACGAGTCTCCCAGTCACACAAGTCTCCCAGTCACACAAGTCTCCCAGTCACATGAGTCTCTCAGTCACACAAGTCTCCCAGTCACACAAGTCTCCCAGTCACACAAGTCTCCAAGTCACACAAGTCACGAGTCTCCCAGTCACATGAGTCTCCCAGTCACACGAGTCTCCCAGACACACAAGTCTCCCAGTCACCAGGTGGGTGAGAGCAGAGTGAGGTACCTGGGCTGCAGGGTGAGAATACAACACTGACCTTGACGTTAGAAAAATTAGCAGTGATGGGCAGTAGCTAGCTACAAGTAGCGACGCTACATAGCTTAACTAAATTTTTCAGTAGCGTGATGGTAGCGTCGCTACTTTTGAATCAAGTAGCGGTCTCTGTAGCGCAGCTAGTTTTCTAATCAAGTTGTGACGTAGCGTCAGCAAAACGCTACACGCTACATATCCGGAGAAACAGACACAAAAAAAAAGTGTCTTCGGTCCTGAGAGTGTCGTGTTCTCCTGTCCTGCAGCTGAATACTATTGGAGAAAACCCACTATGATTGGGTGTTTATTGTGTCAGCTAAAAATGAAGCTTCTCTCAACCTCCCACACGTCCAGCACTAACTTGAGAACACATATATTCAGGTAAGCTGATGAAAAGCTTTACATAAACATTGTCAACTGTTCCCAAACAGCACACAAGTCAGTGCACTTTTTGTCAACAGATTTAACTAACATGTTTCACTGTAGGCAGAAAATGAACAATATTATGGGGGTGGATAAAAGTAAAAACAAACTACCATAAATAGTACATACACTAAGAGGGAAAATATCACCTAGAGCAGTGGTTCTCAACCTGTGGCTCAGGACCCCCAGGGGGGGTCCCCACATGATTTTGGGGCCATGGAATGTTTTGTGAGTTACATATTTAAATACATTTGGTCATTTAGCTGACGCGTTCATTCAAAGCAACTTACAAATTGTGTACAACAAGTCAGCAGGAGTGGTACATATCTAGCAGCCAAGGATAAGTAGTATTGTTTGTCTAGCAGTGTCGAGCTTGAGTGTTATACTCTTGAGTACATACTGTACTGTAGTAGTATAGACATATTAGCATAGTTGGTGGTAGTATAGACATGGTAGCATAATAGTAAAATGCAGTAAGACAGTTATTATTAGTTAAAATTCAGATATTGAAGAAGTGTGTTTTTGGTTGATAAAGTAGGCAGGTTTCAGCTACTGTAGGAGAGGGTATCAGGCAGCCAGAAGATGCAGAGTTTAGGGATAAATAATACATAAAGATAGAAAAGAAAAAGACCATTACTGCATCAAAAGTAATCAACAAACTATACTATAAAAACTGATCAAACCAAATGGTCTCTTTCTTTTCTTTTGTAGAGGCTGCACCCAGCTAAACTTGCCTTCCTGGATTTTGTACATAATACAAGTTCATGTTAAAACAGACCTGGGCATTGTACGGCCCGCGGGCCGGATACGGCCCGCGGGATGATTCTGACCGGCCCGCGAAAGATTACATGATAAAAAAAAAATTATATTTTTAACTTTTTTCTTTTCATGTCAACGTTCACACGCACAATATACGCCTAGGAGACATGCTCATAAGATGTTGGTTCTCTTTGGATCCACCTACATATGTGAACAGACATTCTCAGTCATGACGTTTACCATGTCCAGGTACAGATCCTCTCTCACTGACAGGGCCGGACTGGGGAAATAATTCATACTGGGAGATATAGCGCGAAATATAGCCCCAATCAGGCCACTTTTTAAGCGGGGGTCTGGGGGTCCCCCACCCGGATTTTTTTTGTTACAAAGACTTAATTTCCTGCATTCTGGTGAATTTTAGTGCATGTGAATCACTAACTAATGAGCCAACAATTGCTTAGTAAAATGTACCGTTATGAACCTCAAATAAAACGGTTGTGGCACTAGCAATGGTACTCTCTCCACCTTCAAAAAGAAAAAAGCAAGAGCACAACATATTTTTCTATTTACTATTATAATACAGTTAACCACTCTCTCCACCTATTCAAACAGAGCAAGAGCACAATACCATATTCACTTTACTGAATTTACTCAACAGTTAAAATAGCCCTTTACACAAACATTAAATAACAGACCTTTCATTACAATACTATAATAACAGTAGCCACTGCCAGAATAGTGACACATGTATCGCGTGTGGTGAGCACACGCATGCATGCACAACAAAGACAGAAGATTGCGTTGTCTCAATCATTTTAACTATTAAATGAGCTCAAAGTATGAGCTCACTGACTGAAATTTCCAACAAAAAGCATCAATTGTCAAATAATATTGATCACATTAACTAGACTAGATGTTTTTGAGGACATTAGAAAGGGAACAACAACTTAACCCTTGTGTCTGATCAGATTCTTATTTTTTTTCGATATCGTTGCAGTGATTATGTTTGTAGCCAATGTGGCAAAGGTGTGTAATTGCAAAGGTGTGGCAAAGGTGTGAATTATCTCTCTCTTTCATAAATTGTTTATTCAACTTCAGCCCCAATCATAACCACCACATATTGTTTTTTGTAATGTCAGATTTAACAACTCCTTCCAGAAAAGTGGGAGTGTGCATCTGCCATTCCATTCGCCGCCTCCGCTATCAATCAGTTGTATCGCCTGGTCCCGCCTCCACCAATCACAAGCGGCAGCACGGCTCCATTGTGTGTGTGTCCGCGTGAGGAAGAGAGTCAGATAGTTCTCCAACTCTGTCGCAGACAGTGAACTCCTGGTTGTTCCCCACCCATCTAGGTTATCTAAAAACTATCGCGCCGCACCGCCGCCACAACTAGAAACAATGGCCTTCACCAGCTTGGCTGGCCGTCTGCACTGATACAATTGGCTGTATCAGAGGGTGGGAGAAGCTGGCGGGGTGGGTCCGGGTCGTTGTAAACAGCGACTCCTACAGTTCGGTCGGGGCGCCTGCTAAGCGCGGATTGGACGTGAGGGGGATAGTGTGGTCCTCCCACACGCTACGCCCTCTCAAAGAGAATCCGCGCTGCCAGGTGAAAAGAAGCGGTGATTGGCTGGACGTGTGTCGGAGGAAGCACGTGGTAGCCTCCACTCTCCCAGATGATCTGACTGTGGGGGGTAAGTGCGCAGCGACCAGGAAGGGACTGGGAATTGGCATACGACTAACATTGGGATGGGAGAAAATCGGAGGAAAATGGAGGGGGAAAAAGACCAAAAAAATAAAAAAATAAAAATTGCCTGGCAAAATAAAAATAAAAAATTATAATAATTTTTATATATATATATATATATATATTTTTTTTTTACATGTGCAGGCCAGGCCACCGGGAAAACTCCCGGTGCTCCCGATGTTCATCTCACTGATGAACATCTGGCAGCTGTGCTTCGCATCTCCACCTCAGACATGCAACCTGACTTTGATGGACTTGTTAAAGCTCAACAGAGACTGGATTTCTCACACTGAATGAAAAAAAATAACTGAAGAACACTAAAATGTGGAAATATAACAAGTGAAATGGGACACTTGATATTTTTTTTTCTTTTTTTTGCACAGTTCTGAAAACATTAAATGTTTAAAATAGGCATGTAAAGTAAAAAAGGCTACAAAACTGGGACACTTTTCTTTACACAGTTCAGTGACATGTCTTGTTTATTTTTGCTATAAGATGATGTGATGTATTTAGAAAGCTAAGAAAATCCTTGTTTCAATAGTATATGAAACTCAAAATGCCCTTTGTTATTAATGTTTCACATTTTGTTTATCATTTTGGAAATAAATTCTATTTGAATAAATTATATTTTTGAAAGCTAACCTCACCTTTTAATTGCCAAATAATAACATACACTCTTACCAGGGGTCAAAACAATGCCATTTACTGCTTTTTATATAGAAATAAAATGTATATTATGCATAATTGAGTTTGGAATTTTGGCCCGGCCCCCCAACATATTTTCAGTTGCTCATTCGGCCCCCTGGGAAAAATAATTGCCCACCCCTGTGTTAAAAGGATGACACAAAAAGCCAGACCGAGGGCTTGTTTCAGTTTTATAATAAACAATCAAACTGAGCATTTTTTTTGCCTGCCTATTTGTTTGGTGTAAACTTGATCATGAATTAAAAAAAAAAAAAAAAAAAGTAGTGCCGATGTAGCTAGCTATTTTTGCCATGTTCTTGTAGTGTAGCTTGCTACATTTATCTGGGGATAGCTTCCATTGTAGTTGAGCTATATTTAATCGAGAGTAACTTGTAGTGTAGCTTGCTACATTTTCCAAGTAGCTTGCCCATCACTGAAAATTAGCACTGGTGACGTGAAATCACTGCGCCCAGACAGGAGTGGTTAGGCAAAAAATCGTTCCGAGTATATCTGCTTAGAAAACGGAAATGTCTAATTCAATTATTTTGTATTTCTCCACGTGGTAAATACACAGGACACAACATGTTTACAGGAACGTTTTGGAGTTGTATTTGGAGTGTATTTCGTGACTGTAGGGAACTCGGGTAAATGTATGACCCACTTCCAGTGATGAAGCTAAGCTAGGCTAATGGTCCAGGCGTTCCCTAAGCCTAATGCATGCAGAGAGACAAAAAAGGTATGTATCTTCTTGTCTAACTCCAGGGAAGATGTTAAATAAGCTAATTTCCCAAAATGTTGGAGTGTTCCTTTAAGGTTCAAACTACATGTTTTCATATGCACTGGATATCATGGACTGGATATCTTCTTTGTTGACACAACATTCAAGTATTTTTTTCTATTTGTATTTTGTGCCCTAAACTACTAATCATCATCTCTTTGATCTCCATCTCTTCCTCCGCCTCATCACACTCATACTCTCCATCCTCCTCCTTAACAATTGTGTGTATTGAGCTGTACTGTACCCATTCTGCAATCTGTTAATAAAGTTTCAATCAATAAATCAATGTAGCGTCGCGTAGCTAACTGTTAGCATAGCGTTATACTCGTAGCCAAGTGTAGCTAACCCCGTTTCATTGCTCTTGGATTAGTTTATATCAACTTGGTATCAAACCCGTTTCATTGCTCTTGGATTAGTTGATATCAACTTGGTATCAAACCTGCTGTGTGTGTCTTCATCTCAGGCTTCAGATCATCCAGCGGGTCAATCTCTCCTTCACTGTCTTCTCTGGTTCTTTCAGATAATATCTGCACAGAAGCCTCTTCAACAGCTGCAGCCAGTCTCTCGTTGACTCTGTATTGTATTCCAGACATTTTCAAATGATCAGCGTATCTTCTAGCGAGCTAGCTCCGAAATAAAACAAAGATGGTTCCTCTCCGTCTGAGACACAATAGCTGCCATGTTCTGACATCACGTGTGCGCCTTCTTCTTCTTCCTGCTGAATGGCATCCAGGCGCAGCAGCGCCACCAACTGTCTTCTTCTTGAAGAGCAGGCCTGAAGAGGAGTTTGAGAGGAGCCAGGGCTGCTCTTGTTTCTTATATTTCCTCAATAATTACATTATCAAAGCTTAGCTCCTCTTACTGTAGCTAATCTTAGCTCCCCTCAAATCCTATTAGCTCTCCTTAAATCATCTTAGCTCTCCTTAAATCATCTTAGCTCCCCTTAAATAATCTTAGCTCTCCTTAAATAATCTTAGCTCCCCTTAAATAATCTTAGCTCTCCTTAAATAATCTTAGCTCTCCTCTTAACCCCTTAAAGTCCTGCACATTTTGCATAATTAAATCATCTTAACTCTCCTTAGCTCCTCTTAAATCCCCTTAGTTCCTATTAACTCCCCTTAAATCCTCTTAGCTCCCATTAAATCCTCTTAGCTCCCCATAGATCCACTTAAATCCTCTTAGCTCCGCTTAAATCCTCTTAGCTCCCCATAGATCCGCTTAAATCCTCTTAGCTCCCCTTAAATCCTCTTAATTTTATGTTCTGTTTACTGCAGAGCGGAGGGGCCGAGAGACCCATGTTACTGACCAGACACTCTGTATCAGTGATGGCTGTCAGACCCATGTTACTGACCAGACACTCTGTGTCAGTGATGGCTGTCAGACCCATGTTACTGACCAGACACTCTGTGTCAGTGATGGCTGTCAGACCCATGTTACTGACCAGACACTCTGTGTCAGTGATGGCTGTCAGACCCATGTTACTGACCAGACACTTTGTATCAGTGATGGCTGTCAGACCCATGTTACTGACCAGCACTGCTTGCTGGCCTTCCGGCCACTGCCACCAAGCCTTTTCAGCTCATTCAGAACGCAGCGGCCCGCCTGATCTCAAACCTACTGAAGTCGGCCCATGTCACCCCACTTCTTAGGGACCTGCACTGGCTCCCCATTGCCACACGAATCCGCTTCAAGGCCCCCGACCTGGCATACTGTGCGGCAAAGGGAACCGCTCCCGCCTACCTCCGGTCAATGGTCTCTAACTACACACCCTCAAGACCCCTACGCTCTGCATCTTCTGGCCGCCTCAGAGCCACTCCTATCCAAGCTCCGGGAGGGTCATCAAGGAGAAGCCGCCTATTCTCAGTCATTGCCCCACAATGGTGGAACGAACTGCCCACCACTGTTA
Source organism: Notolepis coatsorum (assembly GCF_963971535.1). NCBI lineage: Eukaryota > Metazoa > Chordata > Actinopteri > Aulopiformes > Paralepididae > Notolepis > Notolepis coatsorum. Next base: position 135,422 of record NW_028170861.1, on the reverse strand, counting down.
GGACAGCCGAAACCCGTCCAATCTTTCGCTGTCGACTAAAGACGCACTTCTTCAACCATTATCTGAAATGAGGAGAAAAAAGAAATTCTAACCCTAACCAACCTTACTGTCATGCACTTGTCCTAATAAACTAACCTACACTGTAGCACTCAACCTTTGATGAACATTGTTACTCAGCTGATAGAGTTGTGCCCTTCCTGATGACTTGTCGTACAGAACTTGTAAGTCGATTTGGATAAAAGCGTCAGCCAAATGACTAAATGTAAATGTATACATTCATTGTTATTATTATTGTTTCGTGTCGGGGCGGGTGGGTGGATGCTTTACTCTAAACAAACTAAACAGGTTAACTTTATAAGGAATAGCAAAGGGGGAAATAAGAAATAAATGGGAATAGTTCAACCATGGACAACTTGCTGTAGATTGTGAGCACATTTTATAATGTTGACCCTCATGCTGCAACTTGTTATAATTCGATGATACTAAAAAAAGATATTATAAAAAAAAGAGATGAATGTAAGTAAAACTAAGGAACTTGTCCTATATAACAGTATCGAGGACCTGGGCGACGTGCGAGACAGAAGAGGGCTGAAGCACGGAGAGAGAGAAGGAGATACAAACCAAAATATTAAGTAAACCATAAACAAGGTGGCCTATTGGGATGTTAGATCCTAAAGGTGAAAAACTGTAATTTTATATGTCTGCACTTTATGTGCTCATTTTGTGCCCGTCTTTTTTCTGTTGTGAAGCACTTTGAGCTGCAATTCTTGTATGAAAGGTGCTATACAAATAAAGTGTATTATTATTATTATTATTAATGCTCTCCACCTGGTCAACCAAGACCACAGTGTCAAACAGACTGACATTCTCCACCTGGTCAACCAAGACCAAAGTTTCTCTCAAAACTCAGGTCAGGTCTCTGACATCAAGGCCACCCCATCATCACTTCCCCTTAAATTGGCTGGTATCCTCCCGCCTGGACTATTGTAACTGATACCTCCTCACTGGCATCACCTCCCGCTCCCTCCATAAACTGCAGATGGTCCAGAATTCAGCCGCCCGCCTCCTCACTAACACCCGGTCCCGTGAACACATCACTCCTGTCCTCCACTCCCTCCACTGGCTCCCGATCAAGGAACGCATCAACTTCAAAACACTACTCCTCACCTTCAAAGCCCTCCATAGCCTGCCCCCCCCCTACCTGACTGACCTCCTTGTCCCCTACCGCCCCACCCGTTCCCTCCGGTCCTCTTCCACTCTTTCGCTCACTGTCCCGTCATCCAAACTTAAAGGTTTTGGTGACCGGGCATTTTCACGAGCTGCACCCAGACTCTGGAACTCCCTCCCTCAGACCATCAGAGACTCTCCCTCACTCTCCACCTTCAAATCCAGACTCAAAACCTACATGTTCTCCCTAGCATTCAACCTTCCTTACCCATAACCACCCTCGTCCGACCTACCACCCCCTTTTCCCCTGCCCTACGTTCTCTCCTCTCCTGCCCCCCCACCCCCCTCGGTTTCCCTTACTCACTTCCCGACTCTCTCCCCTACCGACTCCTGTATTTGTTATCCGTTACTCGTGGTTTTATGTTCTTGTGTATATTGTTCTCTGTTTCCCTGTGGTTCTATGTTTCCTTTGTTTAAAAAAAAGTATTAAAAAAATTTGCCTATTGTCAGAGACTTTGGGTCATTGAAACGCACTATACAAAATAAAGGTAACCCCTAATTGCTCCCAATGAGCAGGTTGGAATCTTGCACCATTGGTGTGTGAATGTGTGAGTGAATGGGTGAATGTGAGGAACAAAATCGTAAAGCGCCATATAAATGCACCATTTACCATTTAACACACACATAAGAAAGAGACATAATGAGATAAAGTAACACTCTTATCCGACCCAGATTTGACCGTTGGGCTTTGATTTGCTTGATTTATTTGGATGTATCTTAGCTAACTGACTAATCGTCCAAGAATCAGGAATAATCCAACACCAACCTCTCTGAGCAGGGTTTTACTCACACTAGTCTGAGCAGGGTTTTGGTCTGAGATTTGTTAAAAAGGTACACAACAGGGGTACATTGTACATCCCACTATCAAAGTATCTACTTTAATCTGCTGCGCAAACTAAAATGAGTGTGTTTGGTTAGAGTGTCTCTCCCTCCCTCTAGAAGATCCTTAAGAACTTCTACTCGTGCACAATAGATAGCATCCTGACTGGCAATATCACTTCCTGGTTTGGGAATAGCACCGCACAAGAGGAGTAAAACAGAAAGAAGCATTTCATATAAAAGTATTCTGTATTTTTGTATGACAACTAATAAAGAAACTTGAAACTCCACACCTCTCTCTCTCGCTAAGAGACAGTAGGCTACAGACAGACACCCAGTCAAGCCCAACTCAGCCAGGAACAAGACTAGGCAAGTCTAGTTAAGCAAGACCCAGCCAAGAACAAGACTAGGCAAGCCTAGTTAAGCAAGACCCAGCCAAGAACAAGACTAGGCAAGCCTAGTTAAGCAAGACCCAGCCAAGAACAAGACATGCCTAGTTAATGTCAAAGTGTAGGCCTAGGTCATGCTGTGATCTCTAGTTCCCTCTAGTGGATAATTCAAGTCACTGCAGGCTCAACATTCAAATGCAATTCCATTAGAAAATAGTCACAGGGCTGAGCTATATAAATCTAATATTTTCTGTAGGCTCCCACGGGCGCAGGCATGCGCGGATCTGTCTGGAAATATTCAAGCAGATGCATATAGGCAATGGCTACAGCTTTGTAATGCACTTCCATTAGCGAATACGTCATGGGGCCAAGCTATAAAAGTTTAACATTTTCCGTGGGGTCCCACGGGTGCGCACACGCCCCAAAAATATCATTAAAATATTCATCTTGTTCATAAAAATAAGTCCTACAACTTTCGAATGCACTTGCCCGTCGAAATAGGCCCGCAAGCCAGTCAAATTCAATGTCAAAGTGTAGGCCTAGGTCATGCTGTGATCTCTAGTTCCCTCTAGGGGAACGTTCAAGTCACTGCAGGCTAAATTTTCTAATGCATTTCCTTTTTTTTTGTATATTTTTATTTGCATTCTCAATTTACATACAGTTTATAGTGAATAGATTATTATTATTATTAGTTTTTTCTTTTTTTTCTCCCACCCTCTCACCCCCATAGAGACATGTCTGTTGGTATGCTTGGAGCATAAGCATTTAGCCTCTACATCAGAGGAAAACAACAACAAAAGTACTAATAATAATAATAGTTAGGACAATGTCAGATGCAACAGACCCCCCCCCCCCAAATAATAGCCCCTCTCCCTTCCCCCCATGTAACCCTCCCCATTACTGTCATTGTCAGAGCAAGGTACCTGAGTCGTATCACAGAGTATATCAACACATATCATATGCAGTCACATCTGTGTACATCAGTCAGAGGTTAAAGTATAAAGAATAATATAAAAAAAATGTGGACGAGGTCTTACTATTTCTCTCTGTAGTGGCTATTTGTCAACAACAACTAATAAAAACTAAAAGCCACTGAAGCACCAGGGCAGCGAATCCTACGCAGATCAGGAAGTCCATTGTCCAGACGGCATTTGACAGTTTCGTGGCATTTATTGTAAATTAATCAAAGAATACAGAAAAAAGATGTTTGAAACTATATGACTATATGAAACTATATGATCTCCTGACGCTGGTAAAAGACCATATACCTTCCCTGGTGCCCACTGTGCTGTTGTCCTCTAATTACCTAAATACACCCAATTGCCCAAAACCCATTCAAAGTAAAAGCATTTAGCTGCAACTCAAAACAACTTAAATAATATGGCTGTAAACAAATTAATTCTACAAAATCACATAACAAATAAATATATTAAATAAATGTGAAAATAGTCAATAGCTCCCACTCTCTCTCCCCCTCTCTCTCCCCCTCTCCCCACCTCTCTCCCTCTCTCACTCTCTCTCCCTCTCTCCCCCCCTCTCTCCCCCCCTCTTCCATTAGCGAATACGTCATGGGGCCAAGCTATAAAAGTTGAATGTTTTCCGCGGGGTCCCACGGGTGAGCACACGCCCCAAAAATATCATTCAAATACTCATCTCGTTCATAAAAATAGATCCTACAACTTTCTAATGCACTTGCCCGTCGAAATAGGCCCGCAAGCCAGTCAAATTAAATGTCAATGTGTAAGCCTAGGACCCTAGGGACTAGATCCACAAAGAATGGATTGCACGGAGCAAGTTGCACCCTTACTTACAATTCATTGTGAATTGAAAATGGGGGACCCTGATGTAAACAAGACGAAAGTTTTCTCTGGTCTGCATCCCCTTAACAATTGTGTGTATTGAGCCGTACTGTATTGTACCCATTCTGCAATCTGTTAATAAAATGTTCATTCAATCAATCACCGTGGGTCATGCTGTGATCTCTAGTTCCCTCTAGTGGATCGTTCAAGTCACTGCAGGCAAAATTTTCGAATGCATTTCCTTTATTTTTTTTGTATATTTTTATTTGCATTCTCAATTTACATACAGTTTATAGTGTATGTACTATAAACTGAGCCACAGTTTACCTACCTGTGGAACAAATTCCCTGCCGTCGTCAGGGGCGCCTTCTCTTGAAGCTTTTAAATCCCTGCTTAAGACCCATCTTTTCTCCCTCTCCTTCAACCTACCCTGATCTCACCTGGTTGGGGACTAACTGTTCGATTAATCTGTCTAATTTAGTTAGGATGTCTATTTGCTCCCATGTTTGCTTTTCTGCAGACATGGGAGAACCTTTTTAACCTCTGTCTCTGTCTCAACCGGTCCCATGGAACAGCTTCATACCGTCTTCTGTCTGGCCTGCAGTGCTGAACCTTCTGAGTGACTTCTCCTGCCCCCACAGGGCATACGGCCCTGAGCTATTGTCTTGTATCTCATCCTGTATCCATACGCTTGCAGTAGTTCTATCTATTACTCAATTTTCTTATATACTATGATTCTACTGTCACCATGTATTTATTGCTCCATCTCCGCCCACTACAAACATGGGAACTCTCTAACCCCCCCCCCAACCCCCCCCCCCCCCCCCCATCTCTCTGATTGCTTGTCTCGTAGTGCTGACCAAGGTGGTGGATGTCTCGGGTCTTGGCCAAGATTGCAGTGACTGTTCTACGTGCACCACCGAAGCCATGGATCAGCTTCTTACCGTCTTCTGTACGTGGTCTGTCAACGTGGTTTCATTGCTGGGTTAAGTACTTCCATTCTATTCACATAATATGCTTACTACATATATCTATTCTATTCACATATATGTTATATATGTTTACCACTTTTATCTATTGCTATGTCCGCAATGTATCACAATCACGCGAGCTGTCTAACGCCTGTCCCGTCTCCCGCTGTCTCGGAGTGATGAACGGAGTGTTGGACGTCCCGTGATGAAGACGGGGAGGATGCAATCCTCTCTGCGGCACCCCCTGTCTCCCTGTCTCCGGCTGTCTCGGAGTGATGACCGGAGTGATGACCGGAGTGTTGAACGTCCCGTGATCAAGACCAGGAGGACGCGACCCTCTTTGCGCCGCCCCTGTGACTCAAATAGATCCGCTATCAGCTCTATCTTTAATCTTTCAAAATGTTCAGTTGCTATCGCTATCAGCTCTATCTCCATCTCCTTTTCAAACAGTGTATAGTTTCTGGCTGTTGTTTTATTTTTAAAAAATTTGGGGGGGGGGGTTCTCTTTTCCAATTTCATTTTATTTTTCAAATGTTGTTTTGCCGGACAATGGTAAATGTAGCCAAACTAACACTGTGGTTTGAAATAAAACTATCTTACATTTTTCAAAAAGTTCAGTTGCTATCACATGCACTCATTAAGCATTACATCACGCGCAGGAGTGGTTTGTGAAAAATAAAAGTCGAAAGTCTGCGTTTAATAATAATTAATACATAGCAAAAGGTATGTAGAGCAATCACTTAATTACATTTATGATTTGAAATAGGATGCACTTTTATGGCAAATGAGTATTCGTTGGTATATCAATAGAGAACGTCCAATCTCTGGTGGCGCAGGCGGTAAATATACAACCTGGAATATTTAAGGAATAATAGCAATGATACTTTAATGATTATAGAACTGGATACACTAGGGGGGAATTCCGGTCGCTTGTAAGACAACTGGAGAAGGGGGGGGGGGGTAGAGTCTGGCTGTATCCGTCTGGCCGAGGGTATCCTGGGAGAACCCACGGTTGTGCGGCTCGGTGCCTCAGCGATCCTCGATCCACAGATGAAAGCAGTTGGACTCTCTGTGGGCCGGCTTCCTTCGGTCCACGATGGAGAGACGTGAAGCGACCTCGTCGTGTAGAGCGTCTCCTCACCTGTCGTCCTCTCCGGGGGGGGGGTTTCCAACACACGGCAGTGTTGGTCTTTATCCATAGAATAATCACTGTATACAAAGCATAATCCGTGCCTGGGAAGGCGGGCTGTCGTCGGTAGAATAATCCGGTATGCAGGTCCACTCGCTCGTCGGCTCTGGGGCTCCTCGGGTGCAGCCTCACATGGGGTCGGCCACCCTGGATAAGCAGCCAGTTCTCTGCCCGAAACGATGGGGTACTGACTACGATAGTATTCTCACCGCACGAAGCACTACATATGAATAGACTATTATTAGCTTAATAGACTACGTCCAACTCGACGATATAGTGCCAAATATGACTATTCAAATATTAATATACACGATGTCTCAATACCGATGGTAGGCCGAACTTGGCCTTACTCCCACACGTGGCGTCGCGGGGAGGCTTTACGTCTGTCACTCTATTGGAGGGTAAGAAACTGGACTAAAAAAAGAAGTCCTACTTTAGTAGCGCAGTATATATACGCACTATGAACAAATAGTACCGTTAGTGGTGCGGTAGCCAGATTCCTACGCGGAACTAGGACTTGTTCGTACATGTTGAGCGGTACGTTTGAACTGGGTCTGGGGGGTATGGCAGCCTGGCACCAAGGTCTCGACCAATAGTAGAATGGAGACTATTATGGGATGTTCAGTAGGCTAGAATGGATATTCAATGCATATTGTACAAGGAATATACAAGGGATATCAGGGAATATTAGAGAATATACAAATACAATTAAATATATATATATAAATAAATATATATATTCGGTTTAATCTGGCCCTTCACAACAGCCACCCCCTGATTGGTCCCAGACCTAATCAGTTAAGCAGAGACAGATTAATCGCGTTGTCTATTTACACATAAGGGTTTGCTGTAGGGGTCAGTCAACTTCACAAAGTCATATGGTTATAGGGTCATGGTCATCATCGATTGTGTCTGGGAGTCGGGGCAGTTCTATGAGCCTCGCCACGGGACGGGTGTAAGTGCGACCCTGGACAAGCACTTCAGCTGCTCGGACCTTGCCGTCGGCACCGGTGATCACTTTGCTTACGCGGCCGGCCGGCCACATAGCTCTGGGCAGTGATTGATCAATAATCATGACGACTGTTCCTTCTGTCAAATTGTCTCTCTCCTTTACCCACTTCTGGCGGGTCTGTAGAGACGGTAGGTAGTGTAGTAGGAAACTGCTCCAAAACTTGTCGGCTAATACTTGGCTGTACCTCCACATTCGTCGGCCGTTCGCTTCTTCAGGCCGGTACATTGTCTGGGGTAACGCGGGATCTAGCCGCCCCATCAGGAGTGTGTTGGGGGTAACTGGGTCGATATCCGCCACATCGCTGGAGACGTAGCCGAGGGGCTTAGAGTTCAATACTCCCTCAATCTCCGTGAGGACTGTCATTAGGACTTCTTCCGCCACAGTCTGGGCCCCAAGTACTGCGTACAGGGCTGTCTTTATGAAACGCACTTCCCGTTCCCAAGTACCACCGAAGTGGGGTGCGTTTGGGGGGTTGAATTGGAAGTCAATCTGTGCTGGAGCGAGGTGGGTCTTAAGTTCTGGGCCCATAGCTTGGAAGCTCTCTCTCAGCTCTCTTTCGCCGCCTTTGAAGTTTGTCCCATGATCGGACAATAGTGTAGACGGTCTTCCTTTCCGTGATGTGAATCTACGGAAGGCCATAAGGAATGAGTCTGTGCTCATGGTCGGGAGAAGCTCGATGTGTATCGCTCTGGTGGTCATGCATTTGAATACAATACCCCACCGCTTCTCGGTTCCTCTTCCTTTCTTTATGTGCAGCGGGCCAAAGCAGTCCATACCCGTTGAGTGGAATGGCTTGTCACCGATTCGGAGGCGACATGGAGGAAGGTCAGCCATCCTTGGTATGCTGGGCTGCGCGTGCCACTTGCGGCAGTCTAGACATGTTCGCTGGAAGCGTCGTACCGCCTCTCTTCCTTGTAGGATCCAGTAACGACGTCTGATCTCCGCAAAGACTCTTTCTGCTCCTGCGTGATGTACATCCTCATCGTATTTCTTTATAATCAGCTCTGTGACCTTGTGTCGGCTGTTCAATACGATCGGGTATTTAATGTCATCCGGTAGATTGGGGGCTCTGCGTAGGCGACCACCCACTCTGATGAGGGTATGAGCGTCGCTCTCGGGGGCCAGATGAATTAATCTGCTGTCGGATGGGACGGGCTTTCCTCCCTGTAGACAGGCCAATTCATCGGGGAACGAGTCTCTCTGGGCTCGCTGCAGTAGAAGCAATTCTGCTTCCTCGTAGTTAGCTGCTGACATTTCAGCGGGGGACTTACACTCCGGGTGGTGCCGCAGGAATGTCCTTTGTTGTGCACTCTCTATGGTAGTGCAATCATCTATGTTGGGGTCTGCGGAGATAACAGTGCTCAATCCACAGAACACAGGCTTCTTATTCTCAGCCTCCTCCTGACTGGCTTCCCTCGGGATAGGCGTGGGCCACTCTCCTTCCGGGAGCTTTAGGAATGCTGGGCCGTCACTGTAGACATTGCGACGGGTGAGGTCATCTAGGGGCATTCCCCGGGTGATGACGTCAGCTGGGTTCTGTTTTGTATCAACGTAGCGCCACTCTGTTTCTCCGGTTAACTCTTCGGTTAAGTCTTGAATCTCGGTGACTCTGACTCCCACGAAGACTTTGTACTTGCATGAGTCCGATTTGATCCAGGCGAGTACTGTCGTGGAATCTGACCACAGGATTGTTCTAGACACCGGTATGGTGAGCTCACGTTGGATGAGCGTGGCTAGGTGCGCTCCGGCTAGGGCTGCGCAGAGCTCTAGGCGTGGGATAGATTGTTGCTTGCGTGGGGCTATTCTCGAGCGGGCGAGGACAAATGCTGTGTAGATCTCTCCCCCCTCTTCTTGGGCCCGCAAGTAGGCTACTGATCCGTATGCGACCTCTGAGGCGTCACTGAAGACGTGTAAGTCCATTTTACATGTCTCTGGCCTCACCGTGGGTGGGAAGTAGCTTCGGCGCATATTAACGCCTGGGAGTGAGTGGAGCTCCATCTCCCACTCTCTCCAGGTGGATGCAAGCTGTGCGGGAATGGGGTCGTCCCAGCCCTGGTCCTTGTCCCACAATGCTCGTACAATCATTTTTGCCCTGGTGGTGTACGGTAGAATACATCCTAGCGGGTCATATTGTCGGGCGAGTGTTGTGTACACACTCCGTCTGGTGGTCGGCGCCGCCGCCGGCCTTCCCTGCTCCGTAGTCAGGGGCTTGTGTCTGTAGTGAAGCGAATCTGTTTTGAATCGCCACACCAATCCCAGGGTCATCTCCTGGGCTTCTCCCGGGATTGTAGCCATCCAGGTCTCGCTGCTGGCTGCCTTGTCCTCGGAGGAGAGGCTGCGCAGTACTTGCGGATCGCTGCTGGCCCACTGCCTGAGATCAAAGCCGCCTTTGATCAATGAGGCGCGGAGTTTAATCAGGAGAGCCTCGGCTTCTTCCTGGGTTGAAAGGCTTTGTAGACAGTTGTCTACGTAGAAGCTGTTCTTTACGCTGTGTCGGACCTCTTCGTCCGCTGCTGGGTCCTCTGCTACATGTTTCTGTAGTGCAAATGTAGCACAGCAGGGGCTGCCCGTCGTTCCGAAGGGGAGGACTTCCCATTGGTAGATGGCTGGGTGCTCATCTCCTGGCTTCTCTCTCCATAGGAACCGTAACAGGGGCTTGTCCTCCTCTACTAATCTCACCTGCAGGAACATTCCTTTAATGTCCCCGCTGATGGCCACCTTTTCCTGGCGGAAGCGGAGTAGAACGCCGAGTAGGGAGGGGCCGAGTGTGGGACCGGGCAGTAACTCTTTATTCAGATTTTGGGATCCGATCTGGTAGCTGCAGTTAAATACTATGCGGTCTTTACCGTTGTGATGGACCTTGTGGTGAGGCACGTACCACGATTCAGTGGTCTGGTCAGCCTCTTTAATGTCCATCTTTGTGACGTGTCCCGCTGTGATGAGCTTCTCAATCTCAGCGCGGTATACACTCTCTTGGGCGGGGTTCTTGGCTAAGCGCCGCTCCGTGTTCAGCAGGTACCGTTCTGTGGCGTCTGTCTTGGCGTGGAAAGTAGGCATTCCTTCTCGCCGCAGGAGTGGCGTGGCGTATCTCAACACGCCGTTGACCGGGACTCTCTTGGTCCCTGTCTCGAGGAGGTGAATGGCGTAAATGTCATCTTTAGAGCGAATGTCTTTCTTTCCGTTCTTAAAGGGCATTTGTTCCAAGGTCCATAACCGCTCTACGTGTTGCAGGAGTGCGGTTTCTCCCTCTGTGACTCGGGAGTGGAGACATCTAGTGGCTGTACTTCGGTTGAGAGATTTGGCGAGCGGGCCTTGGAGAGTCCATCCCAAACGGGTCTCGACTGCTGCAGGACAGCCTCGGGGTCCGGTATGAACCCGGTCTATCGGGACAATGAGGTCTGCATGGTCGGAGCCTATCAACAGGGTCGGCATAGCATTGTCTATGAGCGGGATCGGTAACTTGCGCAGATGTGCATATTTCTCCATCAGCTTGGCGACGGGGTATGTGTACCGCAACAGTCCTATTTCTTGGCTGGTGAAAGCGTCTGTAATCTGGTACCGTCGCTCAGGCTGGCCGCTTGCTGCGATAGAGAATGAGACACTCGCCCTTTATCGTCTTCAAATCTCGTCTTATTGTCCGAATTGTCATTTGGGTTTCGCTTCCCCGCAGCCCTAGCTGGGCCGCAGCGGAGGCGAGCAGAAGGGTCTTCTCTGACCCGTCATCGAGGACGGCGTAAGTGTCCAGGACTTTATTCTGGTAGCTTAGTGTCACACGCACTACTTTTAGGAGTACTCGGGCTCCACTGCTGCTGGCGGGATCGATGTACATGACGCTCGCTTTGCTGCTGGATGGTGCGGGTGAAGGGCGCCGTCTGTTACTGTCGTGAAGTATGTCCAGATGGGCTCCATCGCACTTGGTGCACCTTTTCTTTAAGCGGCATTCGGCTGCCATGTGTGAGCGCGCACAGCGAAAACAGCGCTTGTTGGACTTTATCCATTGACTTGCTTCCTCCGCGTTCAGCTTGGGGAAGGAGTCACATTGCGCTAGCCAGTGTTCTTTCTCACAGTAGGGGCACACTATCTTCCACTTCTCCGTTCTGGAGGGGGTACTGTGGCTCCTGCTGCTCGGTACTGACTCCGATTGGTGCATCACAGTCACCGATCTTCTTCCATCATTTAGTCGTCTGGTTCCTTCTCTGGAGCCAGGGGTGCTCCGTCCGAATGTATCTAGCCGTAGGCTGCTGACTTCTCTCGCCAGGAAGTCTGCTAGATCGAGGAGGTTCGGTTCGGGGCCATTCGGGTCTCGGTGGTCTCTCTGCCGCCTAAAACGCTCCTGTCGAGCGGGCGGCAGCTTCTCCAAGATCCTTTCCACATTTGAGTTGGCGTAAAGTTCATGCCTCCCCTTCTCTCTCTGCGCTCCCAACATCCCTACCAGGGACTGCACTCTGATGGACAGGTCGTCCAGTGCTCGATTGTCTATTGCTGGGGGTAAGCGGTCGATGTGTCGGATCTCCTGGATCACGTAATCCCATATGCGCCCATACCTCTGGTCCAATGCTACCAGCGCTGCTGTGTATGGGGTGGTGGAAGTCGCGTAGGCGAGCGCTATATTATGTGCGCGGGGTACCTTTAAGTGCTTCAGTAGGATGGCGTATTTATGGCGTTCATCCAATACATCCACCAACATGGTCTCCAGACACATGCGGAGTTCTGTATACTGGGCCCGGTTCTCTTGGGTGAAGTCGGGTACCATAGGCGTGCCAATGTATGACGCTGACTGTGGATACATCGGCGAGCGTTGGGGGAGAGGCCTCCTAGGCGAGTCTCCTCCCGCTCCTTGGTATGGGCTGGTACCGGCAGTGTACCATGGCCCGCTTGTCCAGGTGCTGTTCCTCGGTGCGGGTCATGCGTCGTGCTCACCCGTGTATAGAGTCGGGGGTCTGTAGCGCAGCTCCGCGGGAGTATAGCCTGGGCTGTACCGGACCTCCTGGTCCGGTAGAGTACTGTGCTGTCGTCGGGCGTGGTTCTCCTCCTCTTCCTCTTCGTCTTCAGTTAGGTCATCCAGTGCTTGTAGTCTCTGGTTTAGCCTCTCCACAGGATATGCTGCTCCTTCCCGGTTGCTAGGTCTCGCTTGGACCGGTGGGGGGAGGTGGTCTGTGGGGGGTATAGACCTCGTCTGTTGGTCAAGTTCAGGGTTGTTTACTCGGCTAGGGGATGCCGCCCTGGAGGTGTGTCTAGACGAGTTCCTGGAGCCTCTGGCGGAGGGAGAGGGTGTTGTCCGTCTGATCAGCTGTTCTATTAGTTGCGCTTGCTGTCTGTCGCGCTCTGCGTCCCGTAGAGCACCAGCAGCTGCTCGCTGGCTGTCTGCTCGGTCTCGGGCCACATTCTCTTCCATCTGAATGCGTCTTATTTCTAGACGTATATGCTCTTCTTCGCTCCGCTGCTGGATCTGCAGTCGGTCGCGTTCAGCAGCGGCGTTCAGGCTGATGAGGAAGGCCTGCTGTAGGGTCCTCTCTGCCTCGCTGGGAGAAGGCGGTTGTATCGGGGAGCCTTCCCTCGGGGTACTCCTTGCGGAGCCTTGGAGCTCTATCTCCACGGTGCTCTCCCCGTCTTCTTCCGTGCCGAGTTCTCTCTCGGTAGCGTTGTATTCCTCCCGGGACTCATCGGGGACTACTTCTTCAGTACTGGCGGGGTGTGAAGTCATGTCTGGTTCCCACTGGTCCCCACCGTGAACTTGGTCAGTTACATTAGAACCCGTAGGGGCCTCTATGGTCGGGGTAGTCTGGGCGTTGGGGTTAGACATACTTTTACTTTCTAGTTTTACCGCGTTTACTGTTAGTAGAAGACTAGGTTGTTGACTGACAGCGTAAGCCTCTAAGTACTGAGGGAGCCGTCGTTGGCGCTGCGGGCGTTGGTTAGGAGGATCGTTTCGTGGAGTGTTCATCATAGGCCATTTCAATATTAATAACACTATATTAATATTACACTAATTACCATCCGGTTCGAAGGACCAATTGTAACTGAGGGGTACAATTCCCTGACTGTATTGTTAGATATGATACTTACTACCACTACCTCTTGTACTTTAGACTCTGGCCACCCAGTACTAGGCATAAATAATTATGGTAAACACTCCCACGTAGATGAAACGATCCAACACAAATGTACCAAGTCGAAAGTCTGCGTTTAATAATAATTAATACATAGCAAAAGGTATGTAGAGCAATCACTTAATTACATTTATGATTTGAAATAGGATGCACTTTTATGGCAAATGAGTATTCGTTGGTATATCAATAGAGAACGTCCAATCTCTGGTGGCGCAGGCGGTAAATATACAACCTGGAATATTTAAGGAATAATAGCAATGATACTTTAATGATTATAGAACTGGATACACTAGGGGGGGATTCCGGTCGCTTGTAAGACAACTGGAGAAGGGGGGGGGGGGGGGGGGTAGAGTCTGGCTGTATCCGTCTGGCCGAGGGTATCCTGGGAGAACCCACGGTTGTGCGGCTCGGTGCCTCAGCGATCCTCGATCCACAGATGAAAGCAGTTGGACTCTCTGTGGGCCGGCTTCCTTCGGTCCACGATGGAGAGACGTGAAGCGACCTCGTCGTGTAGAGCGTCTCCTCACCTGTCGTCCTCTCCGGGGGGGGGTTTCCAACACACGGCAGTGTTGGTCTTTATCCATAGAATAATCACTGTATACAAAGCATAATCCGTGCCTGGGAAGGCGGGCTGTCGTCGGTAGAATAATCCGGTATGCAGGTCCACTCGCTCGTCGGCTCTGGGGCTCCTCGGGTGCAGCCTCACATGGGGTCGGCCACCCTGGATAAGCAGCCAGTTCTCTGCCCGAAACGATGGGGTACTGACTACGATAGTATTCTCACCGCACGAAGCACTACATATGAATAGACTATTATTAGCTTAATAGACTACGTCCAACTCGACGATATAGTGCCAAATATGACTATTCAAATATTAATATACACGATGTCTCAATACCGATGGTAGGCCGAACTTGGCCTTACTCCCACACGTGGCGTCGCGGGGAGGCTTTACGTCTGTCACTCTATTGGAGGGTAAGAAACTGGACTAAAAAAAGAAGTCCTACTTTAGTAGCGCAGTATATATACGCACTATGAACAAATAGTACCGTTAGTGGTGCGGTAGCCAGATTCCTACGCGGAACTAGGACTTGTTCGTACATGTTGAGCGGTACGTTTGAACTGGGTCTGGGGGGTATGGCAGCCTGGCACCAAGGTCTCGACCAATAGTAGAATGGAGACTATTATGGGATGTTCAGTAGGCTAGAATGGATATTCAATGCATATTGTACAAGGAATATACAAGGGATATCAGGGAATATTAGAGAATATACAAATACAATTAAATATATATATATAAATAAATATATATATTCGGTTTAATCTGGCCCTTCACAACAAATTCCATAGGCCATGCTCACTTAAAACAGCGCAGCACCCAGCTGCTTCTATGTCTCTCAGTCTGACTCTCCTCCGCCGTTGCAGACTGGAGTGTGTGTGCGTGTGTGTGTGTGTGTGTGTGTGTGTGTGTGTGTGTGTGTGTGTGTCTGTGTCTGTGTCTGTGTGTGTGTGTGTGTGTGTGGGTGTGCCAGACAGTGTGAGAGAGTGAGCTCTGCAGTCAGGGGCAAGGAAGAATTTTTTTTAAAAGAAATTGCAAATAATCAATCAATCAATCCACGATTTTTCTTTTGTTCCACAATGACTCATGACCCATAGATTACACAATCCAACATTGTGTAAGAGACTAAGACATTCGCCGTGACAGAATCGGTTTTTATTTAGTCGTTATGACGCTATCAACATATCCATTTGTAAAGATTATTGTCCGCCATCTTGTTTTTTTTTTAAACTTGCACGCGGAGTGATAGTGATTCGGTTGTGGGCGGGTCCTGGGACCAGGAGCATGGAATTGTGAAGAATACATACGTGTAAATTGACTGTTTCAGCCAATCAGAATCGAGAAATTTGCATGCCGTTGTATAAACTGTGTTTCACTACACACATGAGTGCATGCTTACCAACTGTTCGCCTGTTTTTACTGCAACACTACTATCACCGACATCTAAGAAGGGAGATCCCCCCTTGAATGGCCCTTCTAAGGTTTCTCTCCTCCACATTGCCTGTGGTGCATTTTTTCCTATTGCTAGGTTTTAGTGAGTTTTTCCTTACCTTCGCTTGGGGTATGTCTGGGAGTGTTGCATTTATTTTAAATGTTTTGGACCTTATGGTGTTCTTGTTTTGTTCTTGTCTTATTGTGATGTTTCTTCTTGACTTGTTTAAAGAAGACGTGTACGGCCCATGGGGACATTAACGTGTGTTGTCGGGCCTTACAAATACATTAGATTTGAAATTAGATTTGATTGACAATAAGCATAAAGCATCGAGTATATTATTGCTGTTGCCATGCTTTTAAAGATGCATTCTAAAAATAGATTTTCCTCCACGAGTAATCGATCAAAATCCCTATCTCTGAGGTTACACCTTTCGTATCATCTTCGTATTGTTTTCTTATGCGTATCGCCGCGTATCGCCGCGACGTCGTGCGCCTGAGTCACACTTTCGTTTTTTTTTCGTTTTTGTCAGCCGAGCACACTGATGTAGTACACTGCCAAAGCAGTAGGTGGCAGTAGGTGGCAAACATGAAGGCAATTTCAACCAATCAGAACGAATGTGCCAATACACTTCCTGGTGGAAGCTCCAGCAAAGAAAATGTCAATAAGGCAGGCGCCTATGCCGCGCCACCATCTTGCCTATTTACTCAATGCAGCAATTCTTTTTTCAGCAAAGCCTAATAAAAGTGCAATAAACAAAACGGATACATTCACTGTGTGTTCTGCCTGTCATTTGTTGATGAAACAAAACTAACATCAACACAAGTGACCACCAAGAGCGGATAGTTTAGTCTAAAAAACGATCGGTAGCATTGTTAGCTGCATGCTAACGTCAATGGAGTATGCCATTATAACAATATAGCATTGTGGCTAGAAGTTAACGTTAGCTCACGCTACTTAGCGAGCACCAAAACTGATGATATCGCGAGCTATCAGTAGTTAGATAACATTAGAGACAACGCTGTGTGTATTAAACAAAGGTGAATAGATGACTGGGCCATTTTGTTTAATGCTTGTTAAGTTGAAAGAGGAACTCTGAGCTAACAGGGTCTGAATCCTGATAGCTCATGTTAGCCAGCTGCTCATGCAATCGGTAATGCTAGCAGAATGAATGGATGTAAACTTTATTTAACATATTGCATATGGGTACAATACAATACGGCTCAATACAAACAATTGTTAAGGGAATGCAGACTGTTGTAGCTTGGACTGGGGTCCTTATAACAATAACTTGACAACACATGGTAGCTGAAGCTATTTGGGACACGGAGCTCTGTCCCAAACACACACACTGTTGTCACCGGAAGGGCACGCAGATGGTATCTACTGCGCATGGGCGTTTTCGCAACAACTGCTCCGTGCTGACTACACGCTGTTGTCGACTCGTTTTTTTTGCGTATCTCCAAACGCAAACACAATTTTGCGTTTCAGCCGTATCCACAAAAAAACGCCAAAAAACGCATTTCTGTGTAGATAGGACATGAAACGTCGTCAAAAACGTATAAAAAAAACGCCAGGAATACACTAGTCTAACCATAGCCTTAGAGCGGTGGCGCAGTAGGTACAAAGATGGCTAGACCTGCTGGGGTCCAAAGTGTTAGAATACCTCACTTTATTATGGTAAAGGAAAAATCACAGATTGGGGCTTTATGGAAAGAATTAGAGGAGGGAAATCTATGGACACATAGACAGACAACTGTGCTGCAACAGAGGAAAGACAACAAGAGAAAATAAAGACAATAAAAAGAAAAGTAACATACTGATATCCTGATGGTCTGTGGGCTCCTCCTTCAGCCCAGTGGAAATATCCATGGTTGGCTCTAGTGTGTCCTGAGCCTCTTCTTTCTTAATCATCAGTAGGTCGCTGGGTGGATCTGGAGCAGAGGGAGACAGCAACTAAGTACTTACAGTAGCATGGAAAAGTATTTGGCCACTTTCTGATTTCCTCTGTAATTACATCCTCCTTCCTATTGACCCAATTTGTCTAGTGTGTTCATTAGACAGGTGAAATCCTCTTTCAGTGCCTCTGTGCCCGTTTTCTTAGGCAGTTAGCCTCGCTGGTATGCGCACCATTAGCGTTAGCCACGCTTATAGGCCTCTTTGCTTTTGGAAAGAGTGACAATTTTTTTTTATATATTGTGCATTCGACTACGGCTCCTTTCGATTGATTAGTCGACTATTCGACTAGTCATGGTCAGCCCTAGTAATTTGTAATCAGATGTTATTTGACTTGCCACAAATCTCACCCCACTTATTGTCTAGTGATTAATTCCGTATTTACAGGTGAAAACTGACCTGAGGAACAGGCTGCATGGAGACCATCTGGCCGCTTGTATGCGTCTCAGCATCAATGGGCCTCCTACCAGTGAATTCCCCACCAAAGAGCTTTTCTTTCAAAAGCCCAGAAAAATGAAATGCTCTAAGGCAGAATGTAGCCTATGCCACTGAGACTTCTTAGGTGTAACGTGCTGTTGTAGTGTTATGATTTGTGTATGTTAGACAGTTAGTATGTTCTATGTATCCATGTCTATGTTTTCTATTTATATTATCTATTAAATCATC
Source organism: Notolepis coatsorum (assembly GCF_963971535.1). Lineage (NCBI taxonomy): Eukaryota > Metazoa > Chordata > Actinopteri > Aulopiformes > Paralepididae > Notolepis > Notolepis coatsorum. Next base: position 117,293 of record NW_028170861.1, on the reverse strand, counting down.
TATATCTATGTTCAATAGCACGTTTTCATTTATACGCCGATGATACAGTTGTTTACACAGTGGCTTCCTCTTTAACTCAGGCCATAGAGCTTCTACAGGATGCTTTTAATACACTACAACACTCCTTGCTAAGGCTAAGACTGGTCCTTAATGCAAAAAAGACCAAGTACATGACCTTCTCTCGCTCTCGAGCTAATACAGCTGTCCCCCCGATTCTGACACTGGAAGGGACATGCCTTGACAAAGTAGCATCCTATAAATATCTGGGCATATGGATTGATGAAAAGATGGCCTTTGATGTTCATATTGGGAACCTACTGAGAAAACTTAGACCTAAACTGGGCTTTTTCTTCCGGTTAAAGAAATGTTTCCCGTCTGAAGCCAGGAAGAGAATTGTGCAGAGTTCCTTTCTGCCTGTATTAGACTATGGCGATGTAATCTATATGCATGCTCCTTCCTCCCTGCTTAAAAAGCTGGATTCTGCGTACCATACTGCCATACGTTTTGTAACAGGTGCAGGCTCTCACACCCACCACTGCACTTTGTATCAGTCATTAGGATGGTCCTCTCTGTACCAAAGAAGACAATCACACATGTTGATTTTTATCCTTAAGTCATTGCTAGGTAAGCTGCCCTTATATATCTCCAGACTTCTGTCCTTTTATACTTGCTTTTTTAATACCAGACGAGCAGCAAATGGGATGCTGTTAAATGTTCCTTTGATGCAGTCAGAGCTTGGTAAAGCTGCATTCTCCCACTATGCTCCCTTTTTATGGAATACGCTGCAAGTGAAACTTTGTCTACAGGCACTTCCTACTGTGAATGCTTTTAAAGGTATGCTACGATTAGCCCTTTATGAAACATGTAACTGTTTTACCTGATGCTATTGTTGATGTGATTATGCTCCTTGCCACTGCACAAATGACCCTCTGTATTTATATTTGAATTGTATGTTTTTTGTTTAATGCCCTGTTTTATGTTGAAACTTGTTGTGTGCTGTGTTGGTCAGGACTCCCTGGAAGAAGAGATCTTGTATCTCAATGGGACATTCCTGGATAAATAAAGGATAAATAAAATAAAAATAAAATACAAATAGTGTACATTTTCTTAAGTGTTGAGGAATGTCATTAATCTTGACATTTACCCGGATTACAACTACACTGCACAAAATATCTTGTATTTGGTACAATAAGTCCAATATTGAGTAGAATTATCTTGAATTATCTTATCCCACTGGTAGATCATTTTGGGTTTTTCTTCTGATTTTAGTCAATGTAATCTTGTTTTAAGAAAACAAGATTAACATTTTCTTAAAACAAGATTAAATTGACTAAAATAAAAAAATAAAAATAAGCAAAATTATCTGCCAGTGGAATAAGAGAATTCAAGATAATTCTACTCAATATTGGACTTATTGTACCAAATACAAGATATTTTCATAAAAAAACATAGACATAGATACAAGATATTTTCACTTGATAAGATTTCATTTTTTGCAGTGTACAAATATGCAGCTACCTGGGCCTCCAGAGCACTTCTAGTGTCAGCTACCTGGGCCTCCAGAGCACTTCTAGTGTCAGCTACCTGGGCCTCCAGAACACTTCTAGTGTCAGCTACCTGGGCCTCCAGAGCACTTCTAGTGTCAGCTACCTGGGCCTCCAGAGCACTTCTAGTGTCAGCTACCTGGGCCTCCAGAGCACTTCTAGTGTCAGCTACCTGGGCCTCCAGAGCACTTCTAGTGTCAGCTACCTGGGCCTCCAGAGCACTTCTAGTGTCAGCTACCTGGGCCTCCAGAACACTTCTAGTGTCAGCTACCTGGGCCTCCAGAGCACTTCTAGTGTCAGCTACCTGGGCCTCCAGAGCACTTCTAGTGTCAGCTACCTGGGCCTCCAGAGCACTTCTAGTGTCAGCTACCTGGGCCTCCAGAACACTTCTAGTGTCAGCTACCTGGGCCTCCAGAGCACTTCTAGTGTCAGCTACCTGGGCCTCCAGAGCACTTCTAGTGTCAGCTACCTGGGCCTCCAGAACACTTCTAGTGTCAGCTACCTGGGCCTCCAGAACACTTCTAGTGTCAGCTACCTGGGCCTCCAGAACACTTCTAGTGTCAGCTACCTGGGCCTCCAGAGCACTTCTAGTGTCAGCTACCTGGGCCTCCAGAACACTTCTAGTGTCAGCTACCTGGGCCTCCAGAGCACTTCTAGTGTCAGCGGACACCAAAAACATCCTAGCAAATTCACACGCACATGACTCCATGAACATGAATAACCTGGGCACCCAAGTGGCGACCCATGTAACGTGCTGCGTCGCAAAGCGGCCGACCCGGGTTCGATTCCCGGACCCGGCGCCCTTTGCCGAATGTCTTCCCCCCGCTCTGTCTCCCGTTCCTCCTCCTCTCTCTCTCTAACGGACTGCCCGGTAGTACAAACAAATACAAATCTAACAAAAACATAAAAAAAAACATGATAATAATTCATGTATAAATAAAATAATAATAATAGAAAAATTCTAAGGCAGTTTTAAGTTATTTCTCCGGCCACGTGCGCTAATATGGATTCCGGTAGCACGTGCGCACGCACAAATATGGTTTCCGGCAGCGTGCACGCTTTTTTTTCCAGGGGAAACACTGAATCCACACACCATCCACGAGGGTAAATTCATAACCTCACACATCTAGAGACCTAAGAATATTGTATCTATGTTGCAGAGTCTTCAATCTCTGGACCAAAAGATTTCCCTATGGATTTATTCCCAACTTTGACCAGGGACCGGCCATATACAGGAGGGTCTACCGGCTAGTGCAAGACAGTCAAAGCTATTCCCTTTATAAAGAGTAATGAAACACATTTATTATTTTATTTTCCATCTATCAGACTCTTCAAGAATGTATGTTAAAATACCTCACTTTATTATGGTAAATGAAAATCACAGATTGGGGCTTTATGGAAAGAATGAGAGGAGGGAAAGCTATGGAGACAGACAACTGTGCTGCAACAGAGGAAAGACAACAAGAGAAAATAAAGACAATAAAAAGAAAAGTAACATACTGATATCCTGATGGTCTGTGGGCTCCTCCTTCAGCCCAGTGGAAATATCCATGGTTGGGTCTAGTGTGTCCTGAGCCTCTTCTCTCTTAATCATCAGTAGGTCGCTGGGTGGATCTGGAGCAGAGGGAGACAGCAACTAAGTACTTACAGTAGCATGGAAAAGTATTTGGCCACTTTCTGATTTCCTCTATAATTAAATCCTCCTTCCTATTGACCCAAGATGGCGGTCCATGCACAACACGAAGGGAAACAGCAAGTGCTCAGGGGCTCGGGAGGTAGAACGGTCGTCTGGTAATCAGAAGGTTCCTGGTTCGATTCTATTTCTGTCTCCACAGTATAGACAGGGACCATCCTTTTGGAGTCGTTAGACAAAAAGATTAGCAATATAATATATTTTAACGTGTGAGAAATGCAGCAAATCAAGTCACTTTGTTTTGATTTCTGCCACGGTTTAATTACATATTTACACCCCTAGTACACATGTAAAGACCCCTAACCTACTGCAGTACACACTATAGTACACACTATCCCACCATAGAGTTTCACTGTGAAATACACCATAGGGTTTCACTCTGAAATACACCAGAATTTCACTCTGAAATACACCAGAGATTCACTCTGAAATACACCGGAGTTTCACTCTGATCACTTTAGAATAGTGTGAACACTGAGTGATACAGTGGATGCTTCACATTCGGGGCACTCTTTGTACCTCTGGTGCACAAACACTTAGCAAACCAGGGAGGAGGGACTGGGAAAACGTCAGTAAGCCTGAACGAATCGGTTAGATACATGAAGAATGTGGTCCCCCTGCCAACATTGACATGGCTGAGAAAGGAACAGAATTAGAGGAAGGAGAGGACAGGAGATCTGGGAAGTACTTTGAACTGGTTAACGTTACATATTTTCATATTTCATTTAACCTTCAAATGCTGTAAACTGGATTGTATACTGAAGATATGACACAATGGGGTCACGGCTTGGCTCAGAGATAATAATTTAAGGCTTAGCCTTGATTGATTGAAAACTGTATTAACAGATTGCAGAATGGGTACAATACAGTACGGCTCAATACAAAACAACTACTAAGAGGATGCAGAGCAGAAAAATACTTTCATCTTGTTTACAACGGGGTCCCCCATTTTCAATTAATCAGGACATTTATGACATACAGATATACAGAACTGTATACTAAAAATATCATAAAAAATCTATACATCCGAAAAGGAAGAAACTGTACATTGGTGGGGGGGGGGGGGGGGGGTTTGGACATTTACAGGGGCCAGTTTCTAATTGCAGCCACCCGTAGGTGCTCTCTGAGAGCAGTTTTGAAGGAGGGTAGGGATTCACATTCCTTCACGGTTGTGGGTAGAGCGTTCCACATCATTGTACACAGGTATCCTTCTGTTGTTTGCTAGCTGACAAGAAGGAACCGTCACACAATAAAAGTCAATGGAGAGCGATGGAATGTTCCCCCTGTGTGGGCGGGACCTATTTGCGCTCAGTCTCTGGCCTTTCAGCCCCAGAACCCCCCGCTTCCATGCTCACCCCCTAGCGGTGCTTGGCTTATCATTCTAAACACCTCCGTCACCATGCTAATTAATACCCCCTGTAATTAGCACAAGCACAATGGCTGCAGACAAAAGCCTGCTGGCTGCGATTCAGGCTGGTCGGAATGAGGCCATGGTTAGACTAGTGTATTTGTGGCGTTTTTTTATACGTTTTTGAATACGTTTCATGTCCCTATTACACAGAAATGCGTTTTTTGGCGTTTTTTTGTGGATACGGTTGAAACGCTAAATTGTGTTTGCGTTTTGGAGAAACGCTAAAATACGCGCCGACAACAGCGTGTAGTCTGCACGGAGCCGTTGTTGCGAAAACGCCCATGTGCAGTAGATACCATCTGCGTGCCCTTCCGGTGACACTGTCCCAAACCAAATAGCTGCAGCTACTATGTGTTGTCAAGTTATTGTTATAAGGACCCCAGTCCAAGCTACAACAGTCTGCATTCCCTTAACAATTGTTTGTATTGAGCCGTATTGTATTGTACCCATATGCAATATGTTAAATAAAGTTTACATCCATTCATTCTGCTAGCATTACCGATTGGCACTGCCACTGGATAACATGAGCTAGTGTTAGCCATCAAACCCTGTTAGCTCAAAGCTCCTCTTTCAACTTAACAAGCATTAAACAAAATGGCCCAGTCATCTATTCACCTTTGTTTAATACACACAGCGTTGTCTCTAATGTTATCTAACCACTGATAGCTTCCGATATCATCAGTTTGGTGCTGGCTAAGTAGCGTGAGCTAACGTTAGCTTCTAGCCACAATGCTATACTGTTATAATGGCATATTCCATTGACGTTAGCATGCAGCTAACAATGCTACCGATCTTTTTTTAGACTAAACTATCCGCTCTTGGTGGTCACTTGTGTTGATGTTAGTTTTGTTTCATCAACAAATGACAGGCAGAACACACAGTGAATGTATCCGTTTTGTTTATTGCACTTTTATTAGGCTTTGCTGAAAAAGAATTGCTGCATTGGGTAACTAGGCAAAAGATGGTGGCCGCCTTGTTGACATTTGCTTTGCAGGCACATTCAAGTTCTGATTGGTTGAAATTGCCTTCATGTTTGCCACCTACTGCCACCTACTGCTTTGGCAGTGTACTACATCAGTGTGCTCAGGTGACAAAAAAAAAAAAAAAAACGAAAGTGTGACTCGAGGCGCACGACGTCGCGGCGAAACGCATATGACAATGATACGAAAATGAAACGAAAGGTGTAACCGCAGCCTGAGATGAGCATTTCACCATCATGAATTATTCAGCTGTTCAGGATCAACGTTGTTCAATGATGCACCTCTGTGGTTTTCATAGCACATTATGAAGCGTTGGGTACCGAGGTCTAGTTCTATTAGTTCTACAACTATGCTTGCACCTCATGGTACCAAAGCACCTCAAAGGCGCTAAAAACTAAATTACAAACATCTCAAAACAAACTGGTCACATTACTGCTTGACCTTACTCCTAGAACCCACCTCACCCCTGCCCACTTTGACAAACTAGGATGGGTTAGAATAGACGACAGAGTACAGCAACTTGCAATGGGCCTGGTCTACAAGATACACTACATGACCAAGGTACCCATGTACATGTCAAAATACTTCCCAAAGGTCAGTGAATACCACGATCACAACACCAGAGGGAGCTCTACAAATCATGTTAAACCCAGATTCGGCTCAAACAAGGGACTAAACACGTTTCGCAATTATGCCACATCAATGTGGAACGCCCTACCCACAGCTGTAAATGTGAATCACTACCCACTTTTAAAACCACTCTCAAGGAGCACCTACGGGAGACTGCAATTCGAAACTGGCCCCTGTAAATGTCCTAAGGCCTAAAAAAAATAATGGTTTGTTTCCGGTTGCCGACCGAGTGGGTGGGAATCACCAGTTTCATCATGATACGATATGATATCAATTCTTTGGACAACGATACGATATTTGCCGATATCACAAAGTCTCTCACGATACAATACGATACGATTAGATTCAGGTGCCTGCGATCGATATGAGATGATATCATATGCCCATTTAACACAATCGGTAACATTTAGATCAACAAAAAAAAGGTAATGAAAATATCATTTGACATTTGTATTTTTGAGCTCTTCCAGACATTTAAAGGAAAATCAATCTATTGTTTTTAATACAAATAGACCTCCTGTTCACTGTAAAGTGCCACGTTTTTATATATTGAGCTTTAAACTTTAAGCTACATTTTTTGGAACTCAAAACTCACAACCTCCCTCTCCCAAACCGTTCCTACAACAATTTGTTGATGTTGCATGATCATGTATAGGCCTACATTTATTATGTATTATATTGTTTATGTTTAAATAACATTTAAACATCAAACTCCTCTGACCTCATCTTGTCTTTCCAAAGACGCGCGCACACACACACACACACACAGAAAGGGAGAATGCTATGCTGTAACATCTACACACACGGAGCTACTGCTGTTGTTCTTGGGCAGATATGAGACTCGCCACAGGATTTTCAAAATAAGAGTATCGATATGAATCGATCTTATTACATCGCATCGATCCGATTGGATTGTTGATAATTACATCGATGTATCGATCTGGATCGATGTATCGTCCCACCCCTACGACCGACCCTGCCGATTTAGGTGCGACCCAATATATTTTATGAGTTAAAAAAAATTATAATAATAATTTTAAAATTTTAAATTCCTTTTTTCTATATAAAGTTTCATAGAAATCTTAGTCAAACCTTTAGTATTATGGATATTAAACATGCTGGCAGAGTACATGCATCCATGTTGTTGTGAAAATTTTTATTAAATAAAGAAATTCCCTATCCATAGTCGCCGTGGGAAAGAATAAAATAAAATAAATTCCCTACCCATGGCCTTAACTGACAACCAACAGGAAACAAACAATATTTTTTGTTATGCCTAACCCAACCCCCTCCAATGTACAGTAAATGTCCTAACCCAGTAATACACAAGACCCTCTTCTTGGGACCAAGTAAGGTTTCGTCGATAATCCAATGTACAGCTTCCCCCACCCCACCCACCCCCAATGTAGAGTTCCCTCCACCCCACCCCACCTACCCACCCCCCCCACCCCACCTACCCAACCTCCTCCAATGTACAGTTACCCCACCCCGCCTACCCATCCCCACCTACCATGTATGTCATATATGTTATGATGAATTGAAAATGGGGGACCCTGATGTAAACAAGACGAAAGTACACTATAGAGAATTTATAAAACAGAACTAAAGAGGCAGAAAATAAATGTAAGAAATATAAAAATAAGTTGACTAATATTATGAGAAGATGTAAGAAGGATCATTATAGTAGAATATTAGATAACAACCAATATAATATTAAAGGTGTTTGGAATATATTAAATGGTATTATCAGGAATCAACCAACTCATCTCCCTGGACAGCTCAGTAATAATCTTTAAATATGCAGATGACACCACCATCCTCGGCCTGATCACAATAACGACGAGACCTCATACCGGCGAGAGGTGGACAGAGCAGCGAGATGGTGCTCCGTCAACAACCTGCTGCTCAACACCTCCAAAACTACAGAAATAGCCACCGACTTCAGATCTGCCAACAAAACACACAAACTCCCACTATCAATCTCTGACCAATCCATAACTGTGACGGACTCACTCAAATTCCTCTGCACCCACATCAACAATAACTTAAAATGGGACACCAACATCACAAAAAAGGCCCAGCAGCGCCTGTACTTCCTCAGGCAACTGAGGAAGTACAGGGTCAAACGCCACCTGCTGGTCCAATTCTATACCGCCATCATACAAAGCATACTCACCTCTTCAATAACAGTCTGGTACGGTTCCGCACAAAAACTATCCATTCAAAAACTCCAGCGCATCATAAACAAGGCCTCCAAAATCACAGGATGTGACCTTCTCTCCCTGGACTCCATCTTCACCTCCCGCACAACCACCCGCGCCAGAAAAATAACTAAGGACCCCGGCTCACACCCAGCACACCCCTTTTCAGCCCCTGCCCTCAGGTAGGCGCTTTAAGTCCATCCTTTCAAAAACCACCCGCTTCAAGGACAGCTTCTTCCCCACTGCCATTCCGACCCTGACCCTCGGCATTGCTAATAAACATTTTAAATAATTTGTATAAACTGGTCAACACTGGTCAAAACGGCTGTATTTCCGTATTTGGCTGCCTGGTGCGCCTGCGCTGTGATTACAGTGTTGACCAGTTTATAAAAATTATTTAAAATGTTTATTAGCAACAGCGAGCTTTCAAACCCTGCCGCGTGTGTGTGTGAAACCCTAATGCAACAGTGAGTACCTTTGAAATGTCTATGTGATATATTTTGGACCCACCGCTCGCTTTTAAGCAGTGCTTGTTGAGGTGCACATTAACATGGCTAGTAAGTAACATGGGAGCCAGTAACTGCATATTCAAGCGAGGCTTGCATCGCAGTCACAAAAGGGGCTAAGTAAATGTCCTAACCCAGTAATACATGTGACAAGACCCTCTTCTTGGGACCAAGTAAGGTTTCGTCGATAATCCAATGTACAGTTACCCCCACCCGCCTACCCAACCCCCCACCTCCTCCAATGTACAGTTTCTTCGTCAAACGTATATACTCTCTTTTCTTTTTACTATTTTTGTATCACAAACAGTACTGTATTTGTAAATCTGGTATGTCATAAATGTATAGATGTAGCAGTACTGTCTATCTGTATGTCATATATGTTATGATGAATTGAAAATGGGGGACCCTGATGTAAACAAGACGAAAGTCTTTCTCTGGTCTGCATCCCCTTAACAATTGTGTGTATTGAGCTGTACTGTATTGTACCCATTCTGCAATCTGTTAATAACATTTTCAATCAATCAATCAATAACAGGAGATCTGGGAAGTACTTTGAACTGGTTAACGTTACATCTTTTCACTGTACACACAAGACTGGGGTCACAAGAAATACAATAGTCTCTCTGCATTATGGAGAGGCGTATTTAGTTTAACCTTCAAATGCTGTAAACTGGATTGTATACTGAAGATATCATATGACACAGTGGGGTCACTTGGCTCAGAGATCATCATTTAAGGCTCAGCCTGCTGGCTGTGATTCAGGCTGGTCGGGATGAGATGAGCATTTCACCATCATGAATTATTCAGCTGTTCAGGATCAACGTTGTTCAATGATGCACCTCTATGGTTTTCATATCACATCATGAAGCGTTGGGTACCTAGGTCTCTAGTTCATAGACTTGGCCAGGATCCTTAAGATATCAAGGTTCTGTCTCAAAGAGGTCAAGTAGCACTTGTATTTGTATACAACCAGTCAGCTTGTGACTAACTTACACATCTACTAGCTGGCTAACGTTGGTAACAATACTTCCAGTGAAACGTGAACATGTGATCACACTCTTCAATGAGTGCAGATGAAACATAACTAATAACTAGCTGCTCCTCGTCTTTGTTCCAAACCTCAGAGACAGACAACACCTCAGGACGAGAAGCTAGCAGCCGTTAGCCGCACAGCGTTAGCTCGTTAGCTAAGAGAACGTTATCTAGAAGGAATGTTGCTACAGTCTCACCTTGAATGCCTTGGTTGAATCCGCAAACAACGTTTAATAATCCCCACAGAAATGTCCAACAGAACACACTTGTTTACTTCTTGTATTTCGCAGCTCGTCTTCAACTGGACTGACGTCACTGACTGATGCGAAGGGAACTCTGGCGGAGTGACTTCTTCTTCTTCTTCTTCTTTTTGGTGTTTTACGGCGGACGGCCACCATAAATGGGGCATTTACCGCCACCTACCGACCCGGAAATCGGGCCAGTCTTCCATTCTCCCCTCTTCTTTTTCTTATTCAACGGTTCAATGTCAGATCACGACCAAATCCATTCAACCCCCTAACACACCAAACAAAACAAAACCCATCCCTAACATCACCACCCTATCCAACCTAATCTATGAGTCACTCATTGCCTCCAGCGACTGACTCTGGCCTTCCTGAACACTCACCACCCCCTTCCCTAACTCTCTTACTTGATCCCTCACAACAACCTTCTTCCCTGACTTCCCTAACTCCGTCGATACTTGCCCTATTGTCAACCCCTTCATACCCATGTCTAATACTGCCGCCTCAACTACTAACCTTAACCTCTCTGTCCTACTGCTAACCATCACTATAGTATTCACCACTCTCGTCACAAATGCCACTATCTCCAACTTCACCCCCCACACCCTCTCTTTCTCCTCTTGCACTTCCTCTACCGACAAATGCCCTTTCCTAAACCCCTTATCCACACCTTGCTTCCCCTGATCCTCCTGCACTACCCTTACTGCCAAATGCCCTTCTCCTTCCACACCTTGCTTCCCCTGATCCTCCTGCACTACCCTTACTGCCAAATGCCCTTCTCCTTCCACACCTTGCTTCCCCTGATCCTCCTGCACTACCCTTACTGCCAAATGCCCTTCTCCTTCCTCACCTTGCTTTCCCTGACCTACCTTCCTAACTGCCTCCGCATACGAAATCCTATCATCCCTTCTCACTCTCTGAACCTCAACCTCCCTCCTCATCACCGCACAACCCCTAAACGCTACACTATGTTCCCCACCACAACTACAACACTTCAGCTTCACTCCCTCCCCACACTTCCCATATTCATGCTCCCCGCCACACCTAGCACACCTCTGTCCCTTCTTACAAGAAACAGCTACATGGCCAAATTCCTGACACCTATAACACCTAAGAGGACTCTGAACAAATTCCCTAACCCTAAACATCCTATACCCTACAAACACTACACTAGGAACAACCTTACCCTCAAACTTAATCACTACCGTCTCCGTCTCTACCCTCTCTGCTCCCCTCTTCCTTTCTGCACCCTTAACCATGCCATTACGCCCGTCCTTCCCTAACCCTTCCACCAGCTGCTCCACGCTAACCTCAACCGGTACCCCAGCTATCACCCCCTTACATCCCCCCTCCCTCTTCTCCCCTACTCTCACTACCTCCCTTATACCCACGCCACCAATGCTCCTCATCTTCCTAGCCATCTCCACCTGCCCTACACTTACACACCCTACTGCCAAATTCCCATCTATCAAAACTCTAGCATACTCTACCTCTCCTAACTGCTTACCTACGAGTTTTGGCAGCTCGAACAACCCTAACTTGCTCACTCCCCCCACCCCCTCAAACCTAACCACTACATGAATCACTTCCGCAACAACCTCGCCTCTACCCTCACCATCTGATCCACTCGAGCTATCCCCCCTACCCTTCTTCCTTTTCACCCCCTTCCCCCCACTATCCCTGCCCCTCTTCTCCACCTTACTCCACCCTTCTCCCCCGCTCTCACCCCCCGAACCACACTCCATACTGTCATCTCCCATCGCCAAACTCACTCCCTCAGGGAGCAGCAAGGCGGACATACCCAACGGCTCATTCCCTACATATCCGTCAAACGTGACCCTGCAGTCTTCACCCTTGATCCAGGAAACAAACCCCAGATACACCTTGCCATCCCCGGGGAACACAGCACGACAACGGGAGCCCACCCTCCATGCTAGAGCCGCCTCCATGTCTCCATATCCCATCAAACAGTTCTCTCGACAAGTAACCTTAAGTCTCTCTCGCTTTCGACACCACCGCTCCGGCACACCAGGACCAGACTCAAAACATTCAATCGGCAAAACGCTCCCCTCCCGGCGGTGCGACTCTGCTTCCCCTTCCGTCATCCTCACGCCACCGACTCGGAACATGCTGCCAACGCAGCCCGTTGACCCTTTCCTCCCCCTGCAGTCGCAATCTCCCGGAGTGACTTCTTCTTCTTCTTCTAATGTTTATTGGCGGTTGGCACTAACGTGTTGGTGCATTACCGCCACCTACTGAAATTTAGAGCTAGATGGATTATGCACATGCCAATCCCTATTCTACACTACTCTATATCCTACCACTCAAACCTGTACTATTTAGAAAATTAAAAATTGCCCTATACCCCACATTCCCTGAACTCAGTCGCAACACTTCTCTTACCTCCAGCTTGATGTGGTCTCTCTCTAACATTTCTTTTAGGATCTGTCTCTCTTCCCTATACTTACAAGTTACTACACTCCACTAACACATGCATGCTCCACTGTTTCCTGCCTACCGCAATACTCACACCTACCCGTCTCATGCTTGCCCATTAACCTAAGTGTACTATTTAGCCCTGTGTGCCCTAATCTCATTCTTGATACAATCACTTCTTCCCTCGTACTCCTACCCCCACTTCTCATCTTCCCTACTGCCCTCTGGATATTATAAAACTGCCTACCTTTACTTCCTCTATCCCACTTCTCCTGCCACTTCTTTTTCATTTCATACTTAACTACACTCTTAACTTCTGCCGTGCTGTACCTCACTTCCCTACTTACTTCTACTCTACTAGCTGCTTCCTTAGCAAATGTATCCGCCAGTTCATTCCCCTCCACCCCTATATGTGCTGGCACCCATGTGAAACACACATCTGCGCCTACCATCCTTACCCTAAACATCGCCTGCGCTATTTCTAAAATAATGTCCTGCCTTGATTCTGACTCTGTGCTCTTTATACTTACTAATGCGCTACTTGAATCTGACGCTATAAATACCTTGCTTGGTTTAATTGTTTCCACCCAATTAATAGCTAACAAAATAGCCATTAACTCACCCGTGTATACCGACAATTTATCACTCACCCTCTCCTTTTCCATGATATCTACTTCTGTGCTTATAAATGCAACCCCCACCTTGCCACTGATTGTTTTTGATGCATCCGTGTATACTTTAATCTGCTCTCCATACTTACTTTCTATATATATTCTATATACTGGCCCCTGTAAATATCCTAACCCAACCCCCTCCAATGTACAGTCATTTACCTAGTATGGTTTTGTCAATAGTTCAATGTACAATTGTGTTTGTTTGTACAGTGTCTCCCCCCCCCCCCCCTCAATGTACAGTGTTACTTGCTTATACAGTGTGCCCCCCGGCCCCCCCCCCCAACCACCTCCAATGTAAATTACCCAGTATGGTTGTCAATATCCCAATGTACCCAACCCCCCCCACCCAACCTCCTCCAATGTACAGTTTCTACGTCAAATGTATATACTCCCTTTTCTTGACTCCTTCTGTATCACAAACAGTACTGTATTTGCAAATCTGGTATGTCATAAATGTATAGATGTAGCAGTACTGACTATCTGTATGTCATGTATGTCATATATGTCTATATGAATTGAAAATGGGGGACCCTGATGGAAACAAGACAAACGTCTTTCTCAGGTCTGCATCCCCTTAACAATTGTATGTATTGAGCCGTACTGTATTGTACCCATTCTGCAATCTGTTAAATAAAGTTTTCATTCATTCATTCATTCACCTACTAACTTCATACCTATCCAACACTTCCTCACCTCTTTCCCTCCTTCTTTCCAATAAATGAAAATCTACCTGCACCTCCTCAAACAGCCATGGTGGAACATCAGACAATGGTACCGTCGGGCTTATCTCCATCTCCCCTATCCCTATCTCCTTACTGTCATTCCCTATTGTCCACCCAAAACTCTTAAACTCTTTCTTTTCTTTTTCCTGACACTCTAATAATACCTTTTGAGTGGGGTGACTCTCCTTATGGCCCTTTAAATTTACCCAATACGTTAACGCTATCTGCTTCCGTCTGAACTCCAAAGGAGCTTCACTCATTTCCACTTGCAATGCAGACACTGGGGTTGTTCTGATCGCACCACAGCACAGTCTTAACGCCTGATACTGTATTATATCTAACTTCTTTAATAACGTTTTCGATGCAGACTGATACACGATGCAGCCATAATCTAAAGCAGACCTTACTAACCCTATATACACAGCTTTCAAAGAACCCCTACCTGCTCCCCACTCCCTACCCCTCAGGCACCTTACAATATTTAATACTTTCTTACACTTAGCAACAACTTTTCCTATATGGTTTGCCCACGTAAGCCTTTTATCAAACCAAATCCCTAGATATCTAAAGCACTCTACTCTCTCTAACCTTTCCCCATATAACTTAAGACTAACCTGTTCTGACACTTTCCTTCTGGTAAAAAATGCCACCTTTGTCTTTGCCACTGAAAATCTAAAACCCCACTCTTTTGTCCACTTCTCTACTTTCTCTACTGCTTCTTGTAATTTCTTAACTATATACTCTATATTCCTTCCCCTTTTCCACATAATCCCATCATCTGCAAATAATGCCACCCCAATACTGCTCTCTATATTCTTAAACACTTCATTTATCATAATAGAAAATAAAACTGGACTTATTACGCTTCCTTGAGGTGTCCCATTCTCCACTACATACTCTCCACTATACTCTTTCCCTACCCGTACTGATATTGACCTACCTGTTAGAAAGTTTTCCACCCACTTATAAATTCTCCCTCTTATTCCCATATGTTTTAACTTGATCAATAGTCCTGCCTTCCACATCATATCATACGCCTTTTCCACATCAAAAAATATAGCTACTACACTTTCCGTATTAGCTTGCGCCTTCCTTATCTCAGTTTCTAGACATATAGCTGGATCTATCGTATTTCTCCCTTTTCTGAACCCACTCTGATAACTCTCTAATAATTCATTCTTTTCTATATGATACTGTAACCTTTCATTTATCATTCTCTCCATAGTTTTCCCTACATGTGATGTTAATGCTATCGGTCTGTAGCTTCCTGCTAAACTTGGATCCTTTCCTGGCTTGCATATAGGAACAATAATTGACTCTTTCCACTGAGTCGGCAAATACCCCTCATCCCATATCTTATTATACAACTTTAATAATACCTCTTTGCTCATATCACTTAAGTTATCTAACATACAATAGCTTATTTGATCTTTCCCTGGCGTTGTCTTCCCTGCTTTCCTTAATGCCCTATTTAGTTCTGTTATTGTAAACATCACATTTATTACACTTCCATACTCATTCTCATCCTGCATTAACTCTCTATTTTTCCCCATTGTACTTTCTCTCTGTTTCTTTTCCTCATCACTCAAATTCGCATTACTATGTACCTTAACAAAATTATTCGCTAATAATTCTGCTTTATCCTTACTTTCAATTACTACACTTTCTCCATCTTTCATTATCGGGTATCCATACTCCTTCCTGTTACCAGACATCTTCTTAATCGTGCCCCACACTCGACCTAGCGGCGTAGTCCTGCCTGTTGACTCACAGAACCTCCTCCAGCATTCTTTCTTCGCTGTCTTCATTCACTACACTCCTAACTATTGCCTGCTTTCTTTTATACTCAATTACCTTCTGAACTGTATGTGTCTTCCTTAATATTTTAAAAGCCTTATTCCTATTTTTTATTGCCTCAGTGCATTCTTTCGTCCACCATGGAACTATCTTTTTCCTGCTACTATTTTTAACTTTCGGTATCACCTTTCTCCCTGCTTCTACTATACTATTACTTACTTCTGTGTTGAGGCCATTAATATCCTGATCTACATTTATTTCCCTCAATTTTTCATCAGTTAACATCCTGTACTTGTCCCAATCTGCCCCTTCAAACTTCCACCTCCCCTCTCTCTCATCCTGCTCTATTTCCCTTTCTGCCCCTCCTATACTAATGAATATTGGGTAATGATCACTACCTATAGTACTCTCCTTATGTACTTCCCAATTAGTACTTCCAGCCATACCTTGCGTTACCAAAGTGAGATCTAGTACTGACTCTATACCCTTTATCAAATTCACTCTTGTCCCTGATCCATCATTTAAACACACCAATTCCTTTTCATCCATTATTTCTTCTATTACTTCCCCATTTGCATCTTCTTGTTCGCCCCATATTGTGCTGTGTGCATTGAAGTCTCCACACCTAACAACATTACCTCTCCAATTTTCTAATATTATTTCTAGTTTTACTTTCTCCAACCTTTTGCATGGGTTATACAAATTGATTATCTTCCAACTCTCTTTCTTACTCCACACTTCAATAACTATTACTTCCAGTTCTTGTATTGTTCCTAACCTTCTATAATTTATGCCCTCCTTAATAAATATTGCACACCCTCCCCCATTTCCACTACATCTATCTTTACGTATTGTTGTATACCCTCTAATGATGAAATCCAAACTCGGTTTCAACCATGTTTCCTGAATGCAAATTATATCTGGTTTCCTTTTCAACTTGTCAACATACCCCTTAAACTCCTGTCCATTCGCTATCAGGCTTCTAGCGTTCCATTGCAATACTAACATGCACCATCAGGAGGCTCCTTTACTGTTCCTACCCCTGCCTCCGTTTCCTTCACTACTCTGTCAATTTCTTCTTGTATTTCTTCCCACGCCAACTCCTTCACCCCTAGGAACACACCTGCTGCCTTTACTACCATTTTGATTCTAGCAGTTCTAGATTTGATTTGATCTGCACAGTTGATAACGTACGCTAGGAACACCACTATCTCATCCTTTACCACTCCTGGTTTGCTGATACGCTCTTGCTCTGGTCTTACTCTTCCTTCATTATTGCTCTGGGTTATACTGCCACTGGGCTGTCGTTGGCTGTATTCCTCCTCTCGTCTATCATTTTTACGCAACTGTACTGCCTCTGCATATGACACTTTGCGTTCCCTTTTGACTTGCTGAATCTCAACCTCTCTCTTCCTCACTTCGCACCCGCCATACGCTGCTGTATGGCTCCCTCCACAATTGCAACACTTAATCTCTGCATTTTCGTCACATTGGCCATACTCATGCTCTCCTCCACACTTCCCGCACCTTAGCTTCGCTCTACATACATTTGCAATATGTCCATACCTCTGACATTTGTAGCATCTCACCGGCGGGGGAACATACTCCCTTACATAAAAGCTTATATACCCGATCATTACTCTCTTTGGAAGCACTTCACTCCCAAAATGTATCATTACTGACTCACTGTCAGTCTTCTCCCCATTTCTAGATGTCTGTAGCCGTTTTATTGCTAGAACTTCTACTCCTTTACTAGTAATCTCTCTTTCCACCCTTTTTACATCTTCTTTCGTGTTCACTCCTGTTATGACTCCCCTAGTCCCTCTCTGTTCACCAACTATTTTCTTCTCCGATATATCTCCTTTTTTATGCAGAAATGCTAGACCCATGGCTTTCTTTCTCTGCTCCTCACTTCTGCACTTCACAAACAGGCTCCCATCCCACAAGGTCCGTGCCATTTCTATATCCCCTCCTAATGCCTTCCTCAATATCGCCGACAACTCCGTTGGGCTAATCCCTTTTACCCCCTTTCCTTCGTTAAACTTTATGATCACTTTAAACTCTCCCTCCTTACCGACATTTCTTTTCTTCGCACCCCCTACCTGTCCTTCATCATCTCGCCCCTCTCGGCCCCTCTTCGCAACCCCCCCCCCCCCTCTGCCAATCTGTGAATACTCTTCTCCACTCTCTCCCCCTTCCATCTCTTCCTCATTCTCTACGTACAAATCCATCCAACTCTAGTCACAAATCAGTTTAGCCAACAAAGAAAACTCGCCACTCAAACCGTGTGCCAAACAACTATCAGAGTAGATTAGACACGTCAACTTTTCCGTTCCCCAAACAGCTGGCTCTCCTCTCCATTCACGACCAGCATCTGTCAAACTTTCCCGCTCCGGATCCTGGCGGAGTGACGCTGCTTCCTGCTCGAGACATCCAGACTGTCAATCAACATGACGTACAAGCCAAGCTCCTCCCACAATAACTCCCCCCAGTCAGTGATCACATGATGCATGAATGAATGAATGAAAACTTTATTTAACAGATTGCTAAATAATGGGTACAATACAGTACAGCTCAATACACACAATTCTCCACTTGCACAATCTGAAAGTAGCCACTTCCGGCTGACTTCCGGTTGCCAATGGCACTTCCTGTCCCATCCAAATACATTGGTTTTAGCTACTTTTCTCCCCTTATTTAAACAACTTTGTCGTCACAGAGAGGCAATGAAACGTTTGTATTATTATAGTATAGAATGTATTTAATAAGCAAACGTTTGTCAGCAGGGTTTTTGGGCTGTATTTCATGTAAAAACGTTTACTGTTAGTTTCCTTGCTCAGCCAGCATTAGCTAACAGAAGCTAGTGGTTAAACAGGCCGGATTAGCTTTGAGCTAACTATCTTTCCCGACCCATGTATTCATTCCATTCTAAACATAACGTTAGTTTACAAAACATGACCTGTCTATATAACGTTGAGGAACAAATTATAAGTGTGTGGGTGTGTGTTTTGGTGAACATTGGACTGCAAACAGAAAATGCATCACAGTTACAGACAGTAGCTACTGTTAGCTGCACTCAGGCTGGCTGCACTCAGGCGGCGCGATCAGCCTGTTGGACAGGGAATGAAGATCTCCAGCGAACACTTCATTGCCTCGGATTATGTTGTTGGGGGTGGAAGGTTTGTCCAGAAGACCACTAATCAGCTGAAGCCTGATGCGGTTCCCTCGGTCTTCGACAGACAGACCGGCGCAGGCTCCCGGGAGCGATGGCTAGCTAGTTAGCACCAGTCGGGGACCGGCGTCAGCTCCCGGGAGCGATGGCTAGCTAGTTAGCACCAGCCGAGGACCGGCGTCAGCTCCCGGGAGCGATGGCTAGCTAGTTAGCACCAGCCGAGGACCGGCGTTAGCTGCCGGGAGCGATGGCTAGCTAGTTAGCACCAGCCGGGGACCTGGAGCGATGGCTAGCTAGTTAGCACCAGCCGGGGACCTGGAGCAATGGCTAGCTAGTTAGCACCAGTCGGGGACCGGCGTTAGCTGCCGGGAGCGATGGCTAGCTAGTTAGCACCAGCCGGGGACCGGCGTCAGCTCCCGGGAGCGATGGCTAGCTAGTTAGCACCAGTCGGTTGGTCCCCGGCTGGTGCTAACTAGCTAGCCATCGCTCCCGGCAGCTGACGCCGGTCCCCGACTGGTGCTAACTAGCTAGCCATCACTCCAGGTCCCCGGCTGGTGCTAACTAGCTAGCCATCGCTCCCGGCAGCTAACGCCGGTCCTCGGCTGGTGCTAACTAGCTAGCCATCGCTCCCGGGAGCTGACGCCGGTCCCCGGCTGGTGCTAACTAGCTAGCCATCGCTCCCGGCAGCTAACGCCGGTCCCCGACTGGTGCTAACTAGCTAGCCATCGCCCCAGGTCCCCGGCTGGTGCTAACTAGCTAGCCATCGCTCCCGGCAGCTAACGCCGGTCCCCGACTGGTGCTAACTAGCTAGCCATCGCTCCCGGGAGCCTGCGCCAGTCTGTCTGTCGAAGACCGAGGGAACCGCATCAGGCTTCAGCTGATTAGTGGTCTTCTGGACAAACCTTCCACCCCCAACAACATAATCCGAGGCAATGAAGTGTTCGCTGGAGATCTTCATTCCCTGTCCAACAGGCTGATCACGCCACCTGAGTGCAGCCAGCCTGAGTGCAGCTAACAGTAGCTACTGTCTGTAACTGTGATGCATTTTCTGTTTGCAGTCCAATGTTCACCAAAACACACACCCACACACTTATAATTTGTTCCTCAACGTTATATAGACAGGTCATGTTTTGTAAACTAACGTTATGTTTAGAATGGAATGAATACATGGGTCTGGAAAGATAGTTAGCTCAAAGCTAATCTGGCCTGTTTAACCACTAGCTTCTGTTAGCTAATGCTGGCTGAGCAAGGAAACTAACAGTAAACGTTTTTACATGAAATACAGCCCAAAAACCCTGCTGACAAACGTTTGCTTATTAAATACATTCTATACTATAATAATACAAACGTTTCATTGCCTCTCTTTGACGACAAAGTTGTTTAAATAAGGGGAGAAAAGTAGCTAAAACCAATGTATTTGGATGGGACAGGCAACCGGAAGTCAGCCAGAAGTGGCTACTTTCAGATTGTGCAAGTGGAGAATTGTTAAGGGGATGCAGACCAGAGAAAGACTTTCGTCCTGTTTACATCAGGGTCCCCCATTTTCAACTAATCATGACATAACATATGTGACATACATGACATTCAGATTCAGATATACATTTATGACATACAGATTTACAAATACAGTACGGTTTGTGATACAAAAAGAGTCTAAAAAAGAGAGTATTGTAGCGAAAGAAAGGAGAAAGGAGTCGGAGGCGGTGTCTCGAAGTTAAACCTAATTCCTTTATTATTCATCAGCGTAACAACAAGTCGACATAGTCGTGTCGACAGTAAGTAAGAATGCCGGTGGCAGGAAGTGCCACCCTCTAAATCGTCCGGGGGGAACTACTATTCCCAACAACAGTTATGTGTGAATTATGTACAGTCACTACACAAGCCCCCCCAGAATTCACCCATAGTCAAAATCCCCCCGGCGTGGGGGAACAATTGCCCGGCCTCTGCGTGTGCGGAAAGCCGGGGGCGGGGAGGGCGGAGCGGCGTAAGTGCCCACGCCGTCCACGACACCCGGGGGCACGAAACGGCCTCGGCGAGCGCGGAAAACCGGGGGCGGAGAGGGGAAAGCGTTGCAAGCGCCCGTACCCTCTCCGACACCCGGGGGCACTGGCATCGGTGAGGCTGCCGGTGGCTCTGTGGGAGGCGGCTCCCGGGGCAACGGCGGACGACCCCTGCGGGGGGGAAGGGCCAACTCCAAAGGTTGGGAAACGTCTACGTGAGCGGGCTTGATCCTGTCTATTGACACGGTCTCCGTCCTACCGCCCATGTCGACCATGAGGTCCTTATTACCGTGTCGCAGGACCCTAAACGGGCCATCGTAAGGGGGCGTAGGGGCCCACGGTGCGCGTCGTGGCGAATAAAAACGTACTCCGCCGTGTGCAGGCTGCGCGGCACCCGGGAAACGGGGGTACCATGCTGCGACGTGGGAATCGGGGCGAAGGTCTGAGCCGCTTCCCGCAGGGTGGAACGCTGGCTGGCCGCGGACCAAGGGGTTGTCGCGTCCGGAATGAAATCCCCCGGGACGCGCAATGTCTGGCCGTATAACAGCTCCGCGGACGAGGACTGCAGGTCTTCCTTGGGGGCGCTCCTAAGTCCGAGCATGACCCACGGCAGCTTATCCACCCAGTTGCCGTCCGTCAGGCCTGTGCGCAGCGCCGCCTTCATGGTACGGTGGAAACGTTCGCATAGCCCGTTGGCCTGCGGGTGGTACGCGGTTGTACGGTGCAGCTTAACCCCCAGGCCGCTGGCGACCGCGTTCCAGAGCTCCGAGGTGAACTGCGAGCCCCGGTCGGAGGAGAGTTCGGACGGGGTACCGAAACGTGCGATCCACGTGCTGATAAAGGCGCGGGCCACGTCGGAAGAAGATGTCGAGGCGAGGGGAACGGCTTCCCGCCAACGGGTGGTCCTGTCCACCATAGTGAACAGGTAGGTAAACCCGTGAGAGGAAGAAAGCGGGCCCACGAGGTCAACATTGACGTGGTCGAATCTCCTCCCGGGAACTACGAATGTCACAAGCGGGGCCTTGGTGTGTCGGTGCACTTTAGCCCGTTGGCAGGACACACACGCGTCGACCCAGGCCATCACGTCTTTCTTGAGCCCTCGCCACACAAATTTCTGTGACACCAACCTGCTCGAAGGCTTCCTACCGGGTGAGACAGGTCGTGCACCGCCTCGAAAGCCCGCCTGCGCCAGCCTATAGGGACCAGCGGCCGGGGTTGCCCGGTGGAGAGGTCACAGAGCAGGGACGCGCCCGAGCCGCCAATCGCAACGTCTCTGAGGTGCAGACTGGTATCCGCTGTCCTGAGGGCCTGGATGTCGTGGTCGGAGGCCTGTTCCGAGCCCATGTAGCCGTAGTCGAGGCCCAGTTGCACAGCTCCGATGACGACCCTGGATAGGCAGTCTGCGACCACGTTGGCTTTCCCGGCGATATGCTGTATGTCTGTCGTGTATTCAGAAATGTACAAGAGTTGGCGCTGTTGTCGCGCGGACCACGGTTCAGCCACCTTGGACATGGAGAACGTGAGGGGTTTGTGGTCGACGAAGGCCGCAAACTCCCGGCCCTCCAGCATGAAACGAAAATGGCGCACCGCCAACCAGAGGCCTAGGAGCTCTCTGTCGAATGCGCTGTACTTGCGCTCCCTGGGGGTCAGTTGATGGCTGAAAAACGCCAGCGGTTGCCAGGCGCCGTCAACGTATTGTTCATGCACCGCGCCCACCGCATAGTCTGACGCGTCTGTGGTAATGGCGACCGGGGCCCCCGGTGACGGGTGAGCCAACATGGCTGCATCCGCCAGGGCCGTCTTGGTGGCCGCGAAGGCTGTCGTCCTCTCGGCCGTCCAGTCGACAGGCTGGTTGGGGGACTTGTCCTTCAGAGCCTCGTAAAGCGGCCGCATGGTGTGGGCCGCCCGGGGGATGAACCGGTGATAAAACGTCACCATCCCGAGAAATTCTCTGAGTGCTCGGGCCGTCGGGGGTCGTGGGAAAGCGGAAACGGCTTCCACTTTCGACGGGAGGGGGACGGCCTCCTGTCGATGAGATGTCCGAGGAACTGTATGGAGGTCAACCCAAACTGGCACTTAGCCGGGTTGATGATTAGGCCGTGTTGGCCCAGCCTCGTAAAGAGGCATCGGAGGTGCGCCAGGTGCTCTTCGGGCGAGGAGCTGGCGACGAGGATGTCGTCCAGGAAGACAAAAATAAACGGCATGTCTCTGAGCGTCGAGTCCATTAGCCTCTGGAAAGACTGTGCCGCGTTCTTAAGTCCGAACGGCATCCGTAGGAACTCGAATAGACCGAAGGGTGTTACCACCGCCGTCTTCGGGACGTCCAAGGGGTGTACCGGCACTTGGTGGTAACCGTGTACCAGGTCTACTTTTGAAAAGAACAGCTTACCCGCCAGGTGCCCTGAGAAGTCCTGGATGTGGGGGACCGGGTAACGGTCTGGCGTGGTAGCATCGTTGAGGCGTCTGTAGTCACCGCACGGTCTCCATCCCCTGTCCGCTTTGGGCACGATGTGCAGCGGCGAGGCCCAGGGGCTGTCCGAGCGTCGGATAATCCCCAACCTCTCCATGTTGGCGAACTCTGACCTAGCGACTGCTAGTCTGTCAGGGTTGAGCCGGCGGGCCCTAGCGTACACGGGAGCTCCTCGAGTCTCGATGTGATGCTCGACCCCGTGTTTGGTGGTCGCGGCCAAGAACGTAGGCTGTGTCAAGCCGGGAAACTCCCGCAGTAGGCGTTGGTACACGTCACCTTCTGCGAGCGAGCTGGCCAGCCCGCTGTATACCACTTCATTGCGCACACATGTCAAGGAAGCATATGTCTGGGCATCTACCAGGCGGCCGTGCCTCACGTCCACGAGGAGCCCATGTGCGCAGAGGAAATCCGCCCCGAGTAGTGGGAACGAGATGTCGGCCGTGACAAACTCCCACGTGAACCGCTGTCCCCCGAAACACAACTCCACGGTCCTCGTGCCGTAGGTGCGGATCGGGTTACCGTTGGCGGTCGTCAGTCGCGGACCCCCCTCCCCGCCGGCGGTGTCCTCCACCGTCGCCGGTAGGACGCTCCTCTGTGCTCCGGTGTCGCAGAGGAATTTTCGGCCGGAGAGTGTGTCCTTAATGAAGAGTAGCCTGTTCGACGTACCTGCGCTCACGGCCGCTACTGGGCGCAGGTGTTGGCGTTTCCCGCCCTGACAAAAGTACAAGGTGGGCGACACTTTGTTGCTTTCGCGCCAAAGCGTGCATGGAAATAACACAGGCCTGTGTCATTATTGCCGTCGGCCGCGGTGCCTCTCTCCATCTTCTATAGCAGGGAGGTTGCAGACAGCCTTCAGTAGTGCCCGCCTGCCCCTCTATAGCAGGGAGGTTGCAGACAGCCTTCAGTAGTGCCCACCTGCCCCTCTATAGCAAGGAGGTTGGAGACAGCTTTCAGTAGTGCCCGCCTGCCCCTCTATAGCAGGGAGGTTGGAGACAGCCTTCAGTAGTGCCCGCCTGCCCGGCTATAGCAGGGAGGTTGCAGACAGCCTTCAGTAGTGCCCGCCTGCCCCTCTATAGCAGGGAGGTTGCAGACAGCCTTCAGTAGTGCCCGCCTGCCCCTCTAGAGCAGGGAGGTTGGAGACAGCCTTCAGTAGTGCCCGCCTGCCCGTCTATAGCAGGGAGGTTGCAGACAGCCTTCAGTAGTGCCCGCCTGCCCCTCTATAGCAGGGAGGTTGCAGACAGCCTTCAGTAGTGCCCGCCTGCCCCTCTAGAGCAGGGAGGTTGCAGACAGCCTTCAGTAGTGCCCGCCTGCCCCTCTAGAGCAGGGAGGTTGCAGACAGCCTTCAGTAGTGCCCGCCTGCCCCTCTATAACAGGGAGGTTGCAGACAGCCTTCAGTAGTGCCCGCCTGCCCGTCTAGAGCAGGGAGGTTGCAGACAGCCTTCAGTAGTGCCCGCCTGCCCCTCTATAACAGGGAGGTTGGAGACAGCCTTCAGTAGTGCCCGCCTGCCCCTCTATAGCAGGGAGGTTGCAGACAGCCTTCAGTAGTGCCCGCCTGCCCCTCTATAGCAGGGAGGTTGCAGACAGCCTTCAGTAGTGCCCGCCTGCCCGTCTAGAGCAGGGAGGTTGGAGACAGCCTTCAGTAGTGCCCGCCTGCCCCTCTATAGCAGGGAGGTTGCAGACAGCCTTCAGTAGTGCCCGCCTGCCCGGCTACACAGGGAGGTTGGAGACAGCCTTCAGTAGTGCCCGCCTGCCCCTCTATAGCAGGGAGGTTGCAGACAGCCTTCAGTAGTGCCCGCCTGCCCGTGTAGAGCAGGGAGGTTGAGGACAGCCTTCAGTAGTGCCCGCCTGCCCCTCTATAGCAGGGAGGTTGCAGACAGCCTTCAGTAGTGCCCGTCTGCCCCTCTATAGCAGGGAGGTTGCAGACAGCCTTCAGTAGTGCCCGCCTGCCCCTCTATAGCAGGGAGGTTGCAGACAGCCTTCAGTAGTGCCCGCCTGCCCCTCTAGAGCAGGGAGGATGCAGACAGCCTTCAGTAGTGCCCGCCTGCCCCTCTATAGCAGGGAGGTTGCAGACAGCCTTCAGTAGTGCCCGCCTGCCCCTCTATTGCAGGGAGGTTGCAGACAGCCTTCAGTAGTGCCCGCCTGCCCGTCTATAGCAGGGAGGTTGCAGACAGCCTTCAGTAGTGCCCGCCTGCCCGGCTACACAGAGAGGTTGCAGACAGCCTTCAGTAGTGCCCGCCTGCCCCTCTATAGCAGGGAGGTTGCAGACAGCCTTCAGTAGTGCCCGCCTGCCCCACTATAGCAGGGAGGTTGCAGACAGCCTTCAGTAGTGCCCGCCTGCCCCTCTATAGCAGGGAGGTTGCAGACAGCCTTCAGTAGTGCCCGCCTGCCCCTCTATAGCAGGGAGGTTGCAGACAGCCTTCAGTAGTGCCCGCCTGCCCCTCTATAGCAGGGAGGTTGGAGACAGCCTTCAGTAGTGCCCGCCTGCCCCTCTATAGCAGGGAGGTTGCAGACAGCCTTCAGTAGTGCCCACCTGCCCCTCTATAGCAGGGAGGTTGCAGACAGCCTTCAGTAGTGCCCGCCTGCCCGTCTAGAGCAGGGAGGTTGCAGACAGCCTTCAGTAGTGCCCGCCTGCCCGTCTATAGCAGGGAGGTTGCAGACAGCCTTCAGTAGTGCCCGCCTGCCCCTCTATAGCAGGGAGGTTGCAGACAGCCTTCAGTAGTGCCCGCCTGCCCCTCTATAGCAGGGAGGTTGCAGACAGCCTTCAGTAGTGCCCGCCTGCCCCTCTAGAGCAGGGAGGTTGCAGACAGCCTTCAGTAGTGCCCGCCTGCCCCTCTATAGCAGGGAGGTTGGAGACAGCCTTCAGTAGTGCCCGCCTGCCCCTCTATAGCAGGGAGGTTGCAGACAGCCTTCAGTAGTGCCCGCCTGCCCCTCTATAGCAGGGAGGTTGCAGACAGCCTTCAGTAGTGCCCGCCTGCCCCTCTATAGCAGGGAGGTTGGAGACAGCCTTCAGTAGTGCCCGCCTGCCCCACTATAGCAGGGAGGTTGCAGACAGCCTTCAGTAGTGCCCGCCTGCCCCTCTATAGCAGGGAGGTTGCAGACAGCCTTCAGTAGTGCCCGCCTGCCCGTCTATAGCAGGGAGGTTGCAGACAGCCTTCAGTAGTGCCCGCCTGCCCCTCTATAGCAGGGAGGTTGCAGACAGCCTTCAGTAGTGCCCGCCTGCCCCTCTATAGCAGGGAGGTTGGAGACAGCCTTCAGTAGTGCCCGCCTGCCCCTCTATAGCAGGGAGGTTGCAGACAGCCTTCAGTAGTGCCCGCCTGCCCCTCTATAGCAGGGAGGTTGGAGACAGCCTTCAGTAGTGCCCACCTGCCCGTCTATAGCAGGGAGGTTGCAGACAGCCTTCAGTAGTGCCCGCCTGCCCGGCTAGAGCAGGGAAGTTGCAGACAGCCTTCAGTAGTGCCCGCCTGCCCCTCTATAGCAGGGAGGTTGCAGACAGCCTTCAGTAGTGCCCGCCTGCCCCTCTATAGCAGGGAGGTTGCAGACAGCCTTCAGTAGTGCCCGCCTGCCCCTCTATAGCAGGGAGGTTGCAGACAGCCTTCAGTAGTGCCCGCCTGCCCCTCTATAGCAGGGAGGTTGCAGACAGCCTTCAGTAGTGCCCGCCTGCCCCTCTATAGCAGGGAGGTTGCAGACAGCCTTCAGTAGTGCCCGCCTGCCCCTCTATAGCAGGGAGGTTGCAGACAGCCTTCAGTAGTGCCCGCCTGCCCCTCTATAGCAGGGAGGTTGCAGACAGCCTTCAGTAGTGCCCGCCTGCAGGCTGAATAATGTGGAGGCACATCAGCGACAGAAACTCTATTATGATGGAGCTGTTCGGCACCAGCCATATACGGTGTGGTTGCATAATCCGACTGAGGACCGTATGAAACTTGCTCCACATTGGAAAGGGCCCTACTGAATCCTGGCAGTGATGGACTCCCATGTCTGGGCTCACCTATCGTATTGGCAATCCTTGCGACTCTGAAGAGCAAGAGCAGTTGGTCCATTATAATAGACTTAAGCCATACACCTTACCAGTGCCTAGAGCCATATGAAATCCGCGTTCACGGAATCGCGGACGGAATCGCGGAATTGAGCAATAAAAACGGAATCAACTGTAAATGTGGAATATTGCAGAATTTGCCCTAATCTGGACTGAAATTCTGTGTTCGGGAGAACATGGAACGTTTGGTGCAACGCGAACATGACCGGGGATGCTACAGCGTGTTACACACAACACGCAGCAATTTCCAAGCGTCTAGCTGCTTCGGTGTTAACGGTAACGTCGGAAGAAATTCCACACTATGCCCTAAATTCAGAGCAGCGCAGTATCCTAATGACTTGTATATGACCGGATGGGCTACCCCACTACATGGCGTAGCCCACTACGTGGCGTAGTGGGCAAGGCGCTCGCCACGAATGCGGAGACGCTGGGATCGCCTGCTCGATCCCAGCGCTCCACATTGCTTTCAGTTTAGCTGGTCGTCCGTACTGATACACATTGGCCGTATCAGGGGGTGGGAAACTGATGGGTGGGGATCGGGTGTTGTGGACAGCGACTCCTACAGGTCGGTTGGTGCGCCTGCGCAGTATAATCAGGAAGTGTCGGGGGCAGCGTGAGCCTCCCACGCGTTACTCCTCGCCACTGAGAGATCGAGCTGCACAGGTGAAAAGATGCGACTGCTGT
This sequence comes from Notolepis coatsorum, assembly GCF_963971535.1. NCBI lineage: Eukaryota > Metazoa > Chordata > Actinopteri > Aulopiformes > Paralepididae > Notolepis > Notolepis coatsorum. The sequence continues at coordinate 89,063 of NW_028170861.1, read as the reverse complement.
TACCTCAAGTACCGGAGGGGACTTGTGCTATGTATGACTTAGTCCACATTGCAGCCGGCTTGTGGGAGGCAAGAAACAGCGTTCGTGACAGGGGAGGGTTGAATTGGATGATACGAAATTGGGATGGGAGAAAATATAGAAAATAGGGAGAAAAAGTGGATAAAAAAAAATGACTTGTATATGAGGTGTTTTGCAAATTCTGTCAACATGCCGTCGACTGGACTCGCAAAACACGTGCGACGATCACTCTCCAAAAGCCATGTCAGGAACACGGAAAAACACTGTGCTTCAAAACAGAGTAGGGTATATCTGCAGTGCCGCAGCCCCATACACACCAGCTCTCTAACGATGATCCCTGGTGATCACAATAGATACAGCTAGAGGGCGGGGCTAATCACTGACACTATTGTGATGAAATAGCTATGTAACGTTGCAGTACATAAAGTACACAGGACTAGAAATTATAGCTCGTCGTGGCCGACCGGTAGTGACGGGGGTTTGTTGGCGCGTCTCGGTGGAGTCGGAAGTCTCGCGACAGCAGTTTGACAGCAGGAGGACAGCAGTGTGACAGCTGGCTAAACAGCTGGCTGACAGCTGGCTCAGGCCTGAGCTAGCTGAGTGGAGGCTGGCAAGTTTAGCTGTTTTGTGTAAAATAAACTGAGGTTTTCACAGGTACAACACTGGTAACTGTAGTGGAGATGGCGGGGAGCTCTGGTGGGGAATCGGATGCTGGAGACTGGGGGGAAACGGGCTCTCCCAAAACGAAGGGAGACCTCGGGAGGTAGGGGTGAGGAGGGGTGTGGGGCGAAAGCACCGAGAGTAGAGGAGCAAGTGGCGTGGAGTTTAAGGTGATGTTAAAAATGAAACAAGGGGAACAGCATTTACCTAGTCCTGTTAAAATGTCGAAAATTTTGGAAAATGAGATTGGGGAGCTTAAATCTGCGAAGCGGTTGAGAGATGACAGAATATTGATTTTTTTGTAAGGACCAGAAGCAGCTAAATAGGGGGGCATGAAGTGGAATCGGCGAGTATTCCTCGAAATGTTCATAATAGGGGGGTTATTGCTAGTGTTCCGTTGTCAGTAACTATGGCCGAGTTACAGGAAAATGTTAGGGAGGGAGATATAGTGATGTGCAATAGGCTGCAGCGAAGTAAGGGCGGTCGGAAGGAAGACAGTTTGTCTGTACTGGTGGAGTTCGACGGGGGGTCCTTGCCAGAGAGGATTAAATTGGGGTACATGAGCTTCCCGGTGCGCCCGTTTGTGCCTCGTCCGCTACGGTGCTTTAATTGTCAAAGAGTCGGGCATGTTGCGGCTGTGTGTAGGGCGAAGAAGCGGTGTGTGAGGTGCGGGGAGGAACATGGATATGAGGAGTGCAACAATGGGGGGGATTTGAAGTGTTGTAATTGTGGGGGGGCTCACAGTGCCGCGTTCGGGGGTTGTAGAGTGCAGAAGCAGGCTCAGGAGGTACTGAGGATTAGGGCAGTCCACAATGTATCATATGCCGAAGCAGTAAAGTTGGTGCCTAGGGAGCAGGGGCCGGTGGGAGAGGTGAAGGAGGTGGGGACTGGTGCTTCAGGGGCTGGGGTTACTCAGTGTAACCATAAGTGTGCTGCTGTGGCTCCTGATATGGTGCTGGTGAATAAGTTAGATTTGGTGGCTTTTGTGGCGGCTGCCATCAATTGCACGGCCAATCTTGATAGGAAGAAGACAAGACCAAAGCAGACTACAAAGAGTGACGCGTTCAGCCGAACGCACAATTGGAGGGGGGCTCCCCACCCTCCAGAACATTTACAACAAGCGGTGCAGGGGCAAGGCTAAGAGAATCATTAAGGACTCCAGTCACCCGAACAACTGCCTCTTTGAACTGCTGCGGTCAGGCAAGCGATACCGGAGTCTCAAGGCGAGCACAGAAAGACTCAGAAGAAGCTTCTATCCCCAAGCCATCAGGCTGCTCAACGAACAATGAACACTACACAACAACCATCAAACGCACATAGCACACACATCCACACGCACACACTCACTTTAAACAAACACACTGTAGCACCCACTCCCCACACTTTATAGCACACACTCACTTTAAACAAACACACTGTAGCAGTGCACCCACTCCCCACACTTTATATTTATTGATAAAGGATTGCACTACAACTCGTACACCTTACTGTAAATTGTACCTAAATTGTACCTCATCCCATTTCTGCTTTGCACTATATAGTATTGTATATTAGTACACTGCATAGTATTGTATATTATATGGTAACTCAGTTACGTCTATTCTGCATCGAACATTGTACATATGTCTATACTGAACACTGTGACCTCATTTTCTACTTCTAATTTACATGCTATACTATGTTATTGATACTTATCTTGTCTAGCACAGTCTCTGGAGCGTAACAGTAAGAAGCATTTTGTATAAAAGTATTCTGTACTTCTGTATGACAACTATTAAAGAAACTTGAAACTTGAGAAACTTGAAACTTGAAGCTGGGCATTGTATTGGAGATGGCAGTGAGATATTTGGGTGTCACGGGCATTTCAGCTGACGCCCTGAATGAAAGACTGAATAGGCAGGACGGGGACATGGTGAATGAAAGACTGAATAGGCAGGATGGGGACATGGTGAATGAAAGATTGAATAGGCAGGACGGGGACATGGTGAATGAAAGACTGAATAGGCAGGACGGGGACATGGTGAATGAAAGACTGAATAGGCAGGACGGGGACATGGTGAATGAAAGACTGAATAGGCAGGACGGGGACATGGTGAATGAAAGACTGAATAGGCAGGACGGGGACATGGTGAATGAAAGACTGAATAGGCAGGACGGGGACATGGTGAATGAAAGACTGAATAGGCAGGATGGGGACATGGTGAATGAAAGACTGAATAGGCAGGACGGGGACATGGTGACACAGCAGGGAGGTGAGTAGCCTCGGTTCCTTTCTAATCCTTCACTGGAATGCGCATAGCCTGATATCCAATGGGCAGGAGTTCAAAAAGTTTCTGGTGGATGCACCTCAGCAACCTATGGTGGTGTGTGTGCAGGAGACCTGGCTGAAGGCTCAATTGGATTTTGTATTGCCAGGTTATGTGTCAGTGAGGCGGGATAGAAAGCAGGGGCTTGGGGGTGGGGGGTGTGCTACGTTTATAAGGGAAGGGGTTGGATATCGGGAGATACAGGTGGATGCTGAGGTTGAATGTGTAGTGGTGGAGGTGCATAGTGAGGTGGGGCCAGTGTGGGTGATTAATATTTATAACCTGTGTCAACCGTTATCCATGGAAGGGCTTAGGGGGATAGTTGGGGTTGGGGTTACACACATGGTATTGTGTGGGGATTTTAATGCCCATAACTCATTGTGGGGGAGTGGGCGTACTGACAGGAAGGGGGAAGTGGGGGAGGAGCTGATGGACGCTCTCTCTCTTGTATGTGTGAATGATGGACGGGGTACTAGAGTGGATATTCGGACGGCACAGTTATCTTGTTTAGATCTCACTCTGGTTTCTCACGTATTGGCTGTAGGATGTGAATGGGAGGTGTGGGAGGATTCAACCGTAGTGAGTGACCATTTCCCTGTGTTTTGTACAGTTGTGGTAGGGGTGTATCAGAGGGAGGGTGTGAGGCCCCGAGCATGGTGTTCTGTACAGTTGTGGTAGGGGTGTATCAGAGGGATGGTGTGAGGCCCAGAGCATGGTGTTCTGTACAGTTGTGGTAGGGGTGTATCAGAGGGATGGTGTGAGGCCCAGAGCATGGTGTTTTGGGAAGGCAGATTGGGGTAAATTTAATGAATTGTGTGAAGATGGGCTGCAGGACTTTAATGTGTTGGGTACGGTGGATGAGTGTGTGGGTAGGGTGTGCAGTGTTATGTTGGGGGCTGCGGTACAGGCCATTCCTGTAAAGTCAGGTAGGGGTGGTAGGAAATCGGTTCCGTGGTGGTCGGAGGAATGTTCCAGTGCTGTTAGGGAAAGAAATCAGGCCTTTAAGGTGTTGAGGAATAATCTGACCCTGCAGGCAGTTATAGTATCAGAGAAAGAGGGCAGTGGTGAGGAGGGTTATAAAGCAGGCTAACCGGGCGGCGTGGCGTCGATTCTGCTCCACGTTTGGGAGGGAGACTCAGCTGAACGATGTGTGGAACATTTTAAAGAAGATGAGAGGGGGGGGGGGGGGGGGGGTTCACTGCGTCAGATCCCTGTTTTGATGGATGGTGATGTTGTGGCCAGATCTGACAATGAGAAAGCGGAAGTATTGGCTCGCTCTCTGGCTGATGTGCATAATGGGGTGAATTTAAGTGATGAGTGTTTGCAGCGTCGGAGGGAGATGTTACTGTAGGTGCAAACAAGGGGTTGTGGGATAGGAAGGAGATGTGTGGGAGTGTAGTGGATATGGAGTTTACTATGTTTGAATTTAATGCCGCTATTGGTAGGGCTGGGAATACATCCCCGGGGGAGGACTTAATAAGCTATGAAATGCTAAGGCATGTTTCAGGACAAGTGCTGTTGTCGGTTTTAAGTGTTTTTAATAAGGTTTGGGCTGAGGGGTGTGTCCCTGGGGTGTGGAAGAGGGCAGTAATAGTTCCAATAGTGAAGCCTGGGAAGGACCCTACTAGTGCCTCTAGTTATAGGCCTATTGCGCTGACTTCCAATTTGTGTAAATTGATGGAGAGGATGGTGGTGGGGAGGCTTACTCACATTTTGGAAGGGAGGGGCCTGCTGTCGCCGGTCCAGAGTGGTTTTAGGAGGGGCCGTTCTACTTTGGATGCATTGGTGAGGCTGGAGACCGACATTAAGAAGGTGCAGGTTATGAAAGAGGGGGTTTTGGTGGCAGTGTTCTTTGACATTGAGAAGGCATATGATACGTTGTGGAGGGAGGGATTGTTGTTGAAGTTGGATAGATTGGAGGTGGGGGGGAGGTTGTATAATTGGATTATGTCTTTTTTGAGTGGCCGTTCGATTCAGATTCGGGTGGGGGTGGAGCTGTCGGCACCATATGTGGTGGAGAATGGTACTCCGCAGGGTAGTGTCATAAGTCCTCTCTTGTTTAAAGGGGAACTATTTTACTATTTCTTTCACTATTTGGGCACTTTTACACAATTCCTGTGAGTCTATGGAACACCTCTGTAATATATATTTTTTTTTATTCATTGTTTTGTATTTCTAATCAAGTCCTCAAAAACAGCATTTTTCTACCTCAATATCTCGAGCTGTTTTGAGCCTGGGCTGCAGGGCGGCTCCTAAACCACTGCGCAGCGTCGTCTTCGCCTGAACATTAACATGCAGCAGTGACTATATGACATCACATATAGGCACATTTTCAAACGACTCAGTTCAGTGAGGGTGAATATTGTGAGAGGAGAATTGGAAGAATGCGCCAATATGAGAATTTTGAGACATAGATCATATTAATATAAGTTCACATAGCTAGGAAACAATGCTAAACACTCAAAAAGGCCATTTATAAGATAGTTCCCCTTTAATGTAATGATTAATGATGTTTTTGCGAATGTGGATAAGGATGTGGAAGTGGCGCTTTACGCTGACGATGGGGCAATCTGGAGGCGGGGGCGGAACCTGTCGCATGTCATTAGGAAGGTCCAGGGGGCTATCTTGGTGGTGGAGGAGTGGTCAAAGGAGTGGGGTCTCCGGTTTTCCGTGGCGAAGACCAAATGTGTGCATTTTTCAAAGAGGCGTGTGGGTGGGGATGGGGGGCTGTTTTTGTATGGTCAGCCAGTGGAAAGGGTTGGGGTTTTTAAGTATCTGGGGCTATGGTTTGACTCGAGGCTAACGTGGAGTGTGCATATAGGCCAGGTGGTGGATAAATGTAAGCGGGTGATTAATGTGATGAGGTGTCTGTCTGGATTTTAATGGGGGACTGATACGTCCTCCATGTTGGCTATCTATTGTGCGCTTGTTAGGTCGGCATTGGATTACGGCTGTATGGTGTATAGCTCAGCGGCACCGACCACACTGAAACGCTTGGACGTGGTACAAGCGAGGGCCCTGAGGCTGTGTTGTGGGGCTTTTAGGTCTACGCCAATGTGTGCACTTCTGGTTGAGGTGGGGGAGTTGCCGTTAGGGTTAAGGAGGGACAAATTATCGTTGTCCTATTGGGTGACGCTGAAGGGACATTTGGCTAGTCATTTGACCGTAGCTGTCCTGAGAGAGTGTTGGGAATATGCTGTGAAGCCAGGCTTGGGGTTTGGGTGGACGGTTAATGGGATGGCGAGGGAGTTTGGTATTGATAAGATTGTGGTTGGGCCGACGGGTCCCACCGTGGCTTTTTCTGACACCTGAGGTGGACTTGTGGCTGATGGAGAATAGGAATGGAGCAGGGATTGGTAATGTTGGTGTGTGGGTGGATGATTATGTTGGTCGGCAGTTTTGGGAGTTTCTCCCTGTTTACGGATGGTGCCAAGGATCCGGTTACAGGTCGTGTGGGGTCGGGCGTGTATGTGCCAGTGTTTGGGGTCAGGTTGTCCAAGAGGGTGACTGATAACCTGTCTGTTTATACTGCAGAGATGGTGGCTGTAACTGAGGGGTTACAAAACCCTGACTGTATTAAAGATTGTTTAGATTAAACCACTACTAAATATTATTATTACTTGCCAGACAGTACAGTTAAATATGGCAGACACTCAATAGACGGCACGGTGACAAAGAGATAACGTTTACAGTATTTTATTAGCAATATCAAATGTACAACTGAAATTAGTACGTTGCTCTTTTATGGCGAATGATAGTAGAATGTCAGAGTATCAAAGTCAGTGGGAATGAATAATTCCTAGGTTAATAATACTAGACCGGAACGCTGCATGGAGTGAGATGGCGATACAGGGGCAAACGAGGGTATAGCTGGAGACTGGTGATTTCCCCCACGGAGTGGTAAGCTCCAGATGAATTGAAGAATAGTCGGATACTCCTGCTGGTCACTGAAGAAAGGGGGTCTCATACGGATCCAGTCCTTGTAATCCAAGTGCTCGATAGCAGGGTAATAGCTCTTAATCCAATGCCCGACGGCAGTGATGATAGCTAGCTAGCTTCGTCCTCGAAGCTAGCCCGATGCAGATCTTCAGGTGTAGTTAAATCCAAACGACAATGGTATTAACGATGCTCTTCTCCACGGTACTACGTTTACACAATTCACTATAATACACCAACAATGGTTCTACAATATCAAGGTCGTATCTAAGGAGCTACTAGTTATCCGTAACGATACACCGCCGGTAGGTTCCACTGCTCACATGTCCAATCGTTCTGCTGTTAGGTTCACCTCGTGTTCTGATACTAATTACATTAAGTCCACACACACTTGCTAAGGTTCACGCGCTTCTCTGTTTAGGTTTCACACACGAACGAACTCGTTACTGCTGCACACTACGGCTGCTGCGCCTTCCACAATATATACTCAGAGTGATTTCTAGGGCGCAACCGAATCTCTTGTCCGGAATCAATGCGCTGGCCAAGGGCATGTCTCAACTTGTCCGGACTCGTCTTTGAACTTGTCTGGGGGGCGCAACTGTTGGCGCCGCCAGTGTCAAGGGCGTTGTCCAATGAGGAAAGCGAATAATGCTATGATTCAAACAGAGGCTTAAAGGTATATAGCTTATATATATAAATAATATACAAGTTATATAAAATAATAAACGTAGATTCTCAGTGTTAATCTGGCCCTTCAGAACAGCCGCCTCCTAATTAGTCCGCACCTAATTAGTAAATAAATGGGCACAGATTAATATTAATATCCAGTCAACTTCTCCATACTGTGTTATGAGGAGTTGGAACAATCTACAAAGTCAGTGGGTCATGGTCGTCGTCAGGGGAGTCAGGGATCTCCGGCAGCTCTATCAACTTAGCTACAGGTCTGGTGTAGGTCCGCCCTTGGACGATGACTTCTGCTGCTCTGACCTTCCCATCGGAACCAGTAATCACTCTGCTCACACGGCCGGCCAGCCACGGAGCTCGGGGTAGTGACTGGTCTATTATCATTACGACTGTATCCACTTTCAAGTTGTCCCTGTCTTTTACCCACTTCTGACGGGCTTGAAGGGATGGTAGATAGTGTAGGAGGAAGCGGGCCCAAGACTGGTCGGCCAGTACTTGGCTGTGTCTCCACATCCCCCTTGCTTTCATCTCGTCCTGTCTGTACACCGTCTGAGCAAGGGCCGGGTCCGGCCGCACCATCAAGAGGTAGTTTGGGGTGATGGGTTCGAGGTCAGCTACGTCGCTTGGAGCGTATCTGAGGGGGGTGGAGTTCGGAACTCCCTATTCTTGAGCCCTCAGGTAGGCCACTATTCCGTACGCCACCTCTGAGGCGTCGCTGAAGACGTGCAGGTCTGTCTGACCCTTCTCCAGTCGCACGGTAGGGGGGAAGTGACTCCGCGGGATGGCCACCTCGCGGAGTGAGACAATTTCACCCTCCCACTCTCTCCATGGGGTAGCTAGGTACTCGGGTATGGGGTCTTCCCAGCCCTGCTCCTTGGCCCACGGTTCTCTCACAGGCATCTTAGCCCGCTTCAAGAGTGGGGTTGCGTATCTGAACACTCCGTCGACCTTGACTCCCGTAGTCTTCTGATCTAGTAGAGCGATGGCGTACTTGTCCTCTTTGGGCCGAACCATCTTGCGTTCGGTCTTGAATGGCATCGCGTCTAATGTCCATAGCCTCTCAACGGGCTGTAAGAGAGTGTTGTCTGTGTCGCTCACCTTGGTGTAAAGGCAGCGTGTGGTCGTTGGTTGGCTGGCAGGTCCGTAGAGGGGGCCCTGGAGCGTCCACCCCAGTCGGGTCTTAACCGCGGCTGGGCATCCTTTGGGTCCGATGTGGGCCGCCTTGGTTGGGACAATGAGGTCCGCGTGGTCGGAGCCAATGAGTAGGGTCGGCGTAGCTCCGCTGATGAGCGGTATGGGCAGTAGGCGTAGGTGGTCGTACTTCTCCATCAGCTGTGGTATGGGGTAGTCGTAGCGTGACAAACCTATGTCGTCGCTCATGAGCGCCTTGCTGATGCTGTACCGCTTCTCAGGGTGGTCGATCGCAGCAATGGTGAACGAGACGTTTTCACCCTTTATTGTCTTTAAGTCTCGACTAATGGTACGGAGGGTCATCGTCTCCTCTGGGCCCCGCAGGTCCAACTGAGTCGCGGCGGAGGCGAGGAGGAGTGTCTTCTCCGACCCGTCGTCGAGGACGGCATAGGTGTCGAGTACCTTGTCTCCGTGGCTGAGGAGTACTCGTACTACCTTGATGAGCACTCTGGGGCTCCCACTATACGCGGGGTCGATGTGGAGCACTTCTGTTGGTGAGTTGCCTTGTAGAGCTAGTCTTCTCTTGTGGGCCTCACGCAGTGTATCGCAGTAAGCGTGGTCCTGCGTGTTAGTCTTACTCCACTGATCCATTTCGGCGGGGGTCAGTTTCTTGTATGCGTCGCACCGTAACTTGGAGTGTCCGCTGCGGCAGTAAGTACACCAGGGGGGGGGCCAATGGATCTTCTGTAGTGGTGGGGGGTTGTGACTCGTCTGTGGTGACACCGACTCGGCCTGGTACATCACTGTGATGGGCCTACTTTGGTCTCCTGGTGGGCGCTTGTTGCTCTCGTGCAGTACTTCGAGGTGGGCGCCGTCACACTTGCCACACTTTTTCTTAAGGCGGCATTCTGCTGCCATGTGGCCGCGCGCGCAGCGGAAGCAGCAGCGGTTATCTTTAAGCCACTGGCTTACTTCGGCTGTGGTCAGTATCTTGAAGGCGTCGCACTGTGACAACCAGTGTTCACTGTCGCAGTATTGACAGGCAGCCTTCCATTTCTCCTTGGCGTGGGGGTTGTGACTCGTCTGCCGTGACACCTGCCTGCTTTGGTCTTTAAACCTTCTCGGCCCCTCTTTAGTGTTAGAGCCGCCCCACGCGAAGGTGTCGATCCGTAGGCTGCTGACCTCTCTGGCTAGGAAGTCGAATAATGCTATGATTCAAACGGAGGCTTAAAGGTATATAGCTTATATATATAAATAATATACAAGTTATATAAAATAATAAACGTAGATTCTCAGTGTTAATCTGGCCCTTCAGAACAGTGGCCATAATCATGGCCTTGCAGTGGGTTGAAGAGGTTAGGCCGGACAGGGTGGTCGTGTGTTCGGACTCTGCACTGGAGGGTTTGTCCGCCCCTGTGTCATGTAGGGAGGACCTGGTTACAGAAGTGCATATAGCGGTTTATAGGCTTGATAGGATGGGTGTTAGGGTCAGGTTCTGTTGGGTTCCGGCACATGTGGGGGTGAGGGGAAATGAAGTGGCTGATGGATTGGCGAAATGGGCGCTTGGGATGGTGGGGGTGGAGCTAGTTGTGCCGTTTGGTAAAGGGGAGGCGAAAGCCCTCATCAGGGCCGCAACTGCGGTGGAGTGGCAAAGGCAGTGGGATAGGGAGGGGAGGGCGCGGCATCTGTATGCGAGTCAAGCCTCTGTGTCCAGGTCGACGGTGGGGGGGGGCTGGATATGAGGAGAGAGGTTGTGTGGGCCAGATTGCGGTTGGGGCACTCAGGGCTCAACTACTCGTTATTTAGGGTGGGGAGGCATGAGACTGGGGGTTCTCCTGCTTGTGGGGAGCTGGAAACAGTTGAACATGTGCTGCTTCATTGTGCTCGGTATGAGAGGGAGAGGGGGGTCTTGTGGGGTTGGGTGAGGGAGAGGTGGGGTGCAGATTTTACATTGGGCAGATTGTTGAGGGATGAGGTGGGCAGTAAAGGGGTGCGGGATTTGGTTTTGGGGTTTGTGTTTTCAATTGGTTTGGGGGGTAGGATTTGAATTGTATTTAATTTATTTTGTTTGTTTGTTTATTGTTTTCTTTTCTTTACTGGGTTCTCGCTTTATCTGCTCCAGTTGCTGGGTTGTACAGTAGGTGGCGGACAGCGGTATGCGCCATTCATTCCCAAGAAGAGGAGGAAGAAGAGCGTTATTTTTTTCCGTAGCCGCATTTCTGGCAAGACGCTCTCTGATTGGCCGACGCCTGTTTCTACACTGGTTAAGCTTAGGCACTCTTCGAAGTTGGTTAAGGTTAGAGTTTGTCTTAGAGCATGGCGATAGAACGCCAGGTAGTTTGCAGGCTGTTCGACGTGGAAATGAGCAAAGACACATCTCGTCACGCGATTGGGCAAACATGTCAGTGGCCAATCAGAGAGCGTATGCCAGAAATGCGCTACGGAAAAAAATAACGCGGACACTTTTGTATCACAAACAGTACTGTATTTGCAAATCTGATATGTCATAAATGTATAGATGTAGCAGTACTGTCTATCTGTATGTCATATATGTTATGATGAATTGAAAATGGGGGAACCCTGATGTAAACAAGACAAAAGTCTTTCTCAGGTCTGTATCCTCTTAACAATTGTATGTATTGAGCTGTACTGTACTGTACCCTTTCTGCAATCTGTTAATAAAGTTTTCAATCAATCAATCAATCAATCAATCAATCAATCAAACAATCAATCAGGACATTGTAGAATGGATTGTACAGTAGGTGGCGGTATCGCGGCCTTTTGTGGTCGCGATCTGCCAAGAAGAAGAAGTGATGCATTGTGGGATATGTGCGTGGTCTATTGTAGTCAGAGTGCAGCGGGAACAGTAACGTTAGTTAATAACATTAAGAACAGAGAGCTGTTGTCAACCCTGCAAACCCAGATAAATGCCCAGTCCTCGAGAGAAGTGTCTCCTGGTTTACTGTCACCACCTTCCAGAGGGAGTTACCCCGAAGTCCGGCTACTTCTAACAAGTAGTTACACGACGGAGCTTCACCTGCAGCAGGAGACGCTGCTGGACTCTACTGCGTTCGTTCAGAACAACACAGGAGAACAAACACAGGTAGGCTCATGTCGACCTCTCCGTTTAGTTACAGTAAACTCTGCTTTTATCATCTACTGAGCGCACATCCTTTGGGTCCGATGTGGGCCGCCTTGGTTGGGACAATGAGGTCCGCGTGGTCGGAGCCAATGAGTAGGGTCGGCGTAGCTCCGCTGATGAGCGGTATGGGCAGTAGGCGTAGGTGGTCGTACTTCTCCATCAGCTGTGGTATGGGGTAGTCGTAGCGTGACAAACCTATGTCGTCGCTCATGAGCGCCTTGCTGATGCTGTACCGCTTCTCAGGGTGGTCGATCGCAGCAATGGTGAACGAGACGTTTTCACCCTTTATTGTCTTTAAGTCTCGACTAATGGTACGGAGGGTCATCGTCTCCTCTGGGCCCCGCAGGTCCAACTGAGTCGCGGCGGAGGCGAGGAGGAGTGTCTTCTCCGACCCGTCGTCGAGGACGGCATAGGTGTCGAGTACCTTGTCTCCGTGGCTGAGGAGTACTCGTACTACCTTGATGAGCACTCTGGGGCTCCCACTATACGCGGGGTCGATGTGGAGCACTTCTGTTGGTGAGTTGCCTTGTAGAGCTAGTCTTCTCTTGTGGGCCTCACGCAGTGTATCGCAGTAAGCGTGGTCCTGCGTGTTAGTCTTACTCCACTGATCCATTTCGGCGGGGGTCAGTTTCTTGTATGCGTCGCACCGTAACTTGGAGTGTCCGCTGCGGCAGTAAGTACACCAGGGGGGGGGCCAATGGATCTTCTGTAGTGGTGGGGGGTTGTGACTCGTCTGTGGTGACACCGACTCGGCCTGGTACATCACTGTGATGGGCCTACTTTGGTCTCCTGGTGGGCGCTTGTTGCTCTCGTGCAGTACTTCGAGGTGGGCGCCGTCACACTTGCCACACTTTTTCTTAAGGCGGCATTCTGCTGCCATGTGGCCGCGCGCGCAGCGGAAGCAGCGGCGGTTATCTTTAAGCCACTGGCTTACTTCGGCTGTGGTCAGTATCTTGAAGGCGTCGCACTGTGACAACCAGTGTTCACTGTCGCAGTATTGACAGGCAGCCTTCCATTTCTCCTTGGCGTGGGGGTTGTGACTCGTCTGCCGTGACACCGGCTCGGCCTGGTGCATCACGGTGGTGGGCCTGCTTTGGTCTTTAAACCTTCTCGGCCCCTCTTTAGTGTTAGAGCCGCCCCACGCGAAGGTGTCGATCCGTAGGCTGCTGACCTCTCTGGCTAGGAAGTCAGCAAGGTCTAGGAGTGATTGTTCTGGGCCGTTGGGGTCACGGTGATCTCTTTGCCGCCGAAAACGTTCTTGGCGGGATGGGGGGAGCTTCTCTAATATCCGCTCCATGTTGGAGTTGGCGTACAACTCGTACATCCCCTTCTCTCGTTGTGACCCGAGCATCCCTACCAGGGATTGTACTTTAATGGATAGGTCGTCAAGGGCTCGATTGTCTTTAGCTGGGGGGAGACGTTCAATCTCCCGTATCTCCTGAATGACATAGTCCCATGTACGTCCGTAACGCGCGTCGAGGGCCACCAGGGCATCAGAGTAGGAAGTATGTGAGTTAGAGTATGCCAGCGCTATGTTGTGCGCTCTGGTTACTTTGAGGTGCTTAAGGAGGATGGCATATTTGTAGGACTCGTCCTGTACTCCGGCCATAATGGTCTCTAAACACATGCGCAGTTCGGTATACTGCGCTCTGTCTTCTCGCGTAAAGTCTGGGAATGTGGGTGTCCCAATGTAGGATGCCATGGATGGCTGTGACACTGATGCGCGTAGGGGGAGAGGCCTCCTTGGCCAGTCTCCCCGTACGTTGGGTCGTGGGTTCGTGCTGGGTGGGAACCAGAGGCCGGGCCCCCAGGTACTGTTCCTCGGTGCTGTCTGTTGCTCAAACCCCCCCCTGGGACAGGTTGGGGGTTCGTAACGCAGCGTGTCGGGGCTGAGATCGGGGCTGCACTGTTCCTCCTGGTCTGAGATGGGTTCGTGCGTGTGGGGTTTATGTCCTCCCTCGTCCTCCGCTAGGCTTTGTAGTCGCTTGGTTAATTTCTCGGCGACATAAGCAGGTTCTTCCCGTTGGCTGGGTCCCGTGTAGATTGGTTGGGGAGGGGAAGGTGCCCTCGACCCTTGTCGTGATGATCTCCGGGAGCTCCGGGTGGAGGAGTGGGGAGTCACCCTCTGGAGCGCTTGCTCCATCATTTGCGCCTGCAGACGGTCTCGTTCCGCCTCGCGCTGGGCATTGGCTGCGTCGCGCTGTGCCTCGCGTTGCGCATTGGCGCGGTCTCGCTCCATGTTTTCTTCAGCCTGGAGGCGCCTCTCTTCCAGTCTGATGGTCATCGCGGCGTCAGCCTGGAGGCGACTCTCTTCCAGTCTGAGATGTTCGCGCTCACTCTGTAGGTGGTTACGCTCACTCTGTTGTTGCGCTTGGAGACGTTCTCTTTCCGTTGAAGCTGTCAGCGTGGCGATCAGGACTTGCGCTAGCCTCTGGTCGGCCTCGCTTGGGGATGACGCTGATGATGGTGATCTGGAGTTGACAGGGCTTGGCGTTGACCTGTTCTCTCTACGCGCTCCGAGATCCATCTCGGGGGCGCTGTATCTTATCTTCTCCCGCGCTCCGAGGTCCATCTCGGAGGCGCGGTACTCTTTTCTCTGGTGCGCGCCGAGGTCCATCTCGGGGGCGCGTTCTTTACCTTCTTGCGCTCCAAGGTCCATCTCGGAGGCGCGGTCTTTATCTTCTGGCGCTCCGAGGTCCATCTCGGGGGCGCGGTGGTCTATGGGCATAGTCAAGTCATGTCCCGCTTGTCCCCCCCCGGGAGCTAAGTCAGTTTCGCTTAAACCAGCTTGGGTCTCTACCAGTGGGGCTGACAGGTCGATAAGGTTGGGCATACTTAAGCTACTAATTTTATCCGTGCTTAACGTCCTTTTAGATAAGCTAGGTGGTAGATCTACAGCGTAGTTCTCCAAGTGTGGAGGGGGCTGACGCTGGCGCCTAGGGCGCTCTAGTTTGGGAGAGCCGTTTGGAGAGTGTCCGCCGCTGACCATATTCTTATTAATATGATTATTATTACTGATACCATCCGGCTCGAAGGACCAATTGTAACTGAGGGGTTACAAAACCCTGACTGTATTAAAGATTGTTTAGATTAAACCACTACTAAATATTATTATTACTTGCCAGACAGTACAGTTAAATATGGCAGACACTCAATAGACGGCACGGTGACAAAGAGATAACGTTTACAGTATTTTATTAGCAATATCAAATGTACAACTGAAATTAGTACGTTGCTCTTTTATGGCGAATGATAGTAGAATGTCAGAGTATCAAAGTCAGTGGGAATGAATAATTCCTAGGTTAATAATACTAGACCGGAACGCTGCATGGAGTGAGATGGCGATACAGGGGCAAACGAGGGTATAGCTGGAGACTGGTGATTTCCCCCACGGAGTGGTAAGCTCCAGAGGAATTGAAGAATAGTCGGATACTCCTGCTGGTCACTGAAGAAAGGGGGTCTCATACGGATCCAGTCCTTGTAATCCAAGTGCTCGATAGCAGGGTAATAGCTCTTAATCCAATGCCCGACGGCAGTGATGATAGCTAGCTAGCTTCGTCCTCGAAGCTAGCCCGATGCAGATCTTCAGGTGTAGTTAAATCCAAACGGCAATGGTATTAACGATGCTCTTCTCCACGGTACTACGTTTACACAATTCACTATAATACACCAACAATGGTTCTACAATATCAAGGTCGTATCTAAGGAGCTACTAGTTATCCGTAACGATACACCGCCGGTAGGTTCCACTGCTCACATGTCCAATCGTTCTGCTGTTAGGTTCACCTCGTGTTCTGATACTAATTACATTAAGTCCACACACACTTGCTAAGGTTCACGCGCTTCTCTGTTTAGGTTTCACACACGAACGAACTCGTTACTGCTGCACACTACGGCTGCTGCGCCTTCCACAATATATACTCAGAGTGATTTCTAGGGCGCAACCGAATCTCTTGTCCGGAATCAATGCGCTGGCCAAGGGCATGTCTCAACTTGTCCGGACTCGTCTTTGAACTTGTCTGGGGGGCGCGACTGTTGGCGCCGCCAGTGTCAAGGGCGTTGTCCAATGAGGAAAGCGAATAATGCTATGATTCAAATGGAGGCTTAAAGGTATATAGCTTATATATATAAATAATATACAAGTTATATAAAATAATAAACGTAGATTCTCAGTGTTAATCTGGCCCTTCAGAACAGTGGCCATAATCATGGCCTTGCAGTGGGTTGAAGAGGTTAGGCCGGACAGGGTGGTCGTGTGTTCGGACTCTGCACTGGAGGGTTTGTCCGCCCCTGTGTCATGTAGGGAGGACCTGGTTACAGAAGTGCATATAGCGGTTTATAGGCTTGATAGGATGGGTGTTAGGGTCAGGTTCTGTTGGGTTCCGGCACATGTGGGGGTGAGGGGAAATGAAGTGGCTGATGGATTGGCGAAATGGGCGCTTGGGATGGTGGGGGTGGAGCTAGTTGTGCCGTTTGGTAAAGGGGAGGCGAAAGCCCTCATCAGGGCCGCAACTGCGGTGGAGTGGCAAAGGCAGTGGGATAGGGAGGGGAGGGCGCGGCATCTGTATGCGAGTCAAGCCTCTGTGTCCAGGTCGACGGTGGGGGGGGGGCTGGATATGAGGAGAGAGGTTGTGTGGGCCAGATTGCGGTTGGGGCACTCAGGGCTCAACTACTCGTTATTTAGGGTGGGGAGGCATGAGACTGGGGGTTGTCCTGCTTGTGGGGAGCTGGAAACAGTTGAACATGTGCTGCTTCATTGTGCTCGGTATGAGAGGGAGAGGGGGGGTGCAGATTTTACATTGGGCAGATTGTTGAGGGATGAGGTGGGCAGTAAAGGGGTGTGGGATTTGGTTTTGGGGTTTGTGTTTTCAATTGGTTTGGGGGGTAGGATTTGAATTGTATTTAATTTATTTAGTTTGTTTGTTTATTGTTTTCTTTTCTTTACTGGGTTCTCGCTTTATCTGCTCCAGTTGCTGGGTTGTACATTAGGTGGTGGACGGCGGTATGCGGCATTCATTCCCAAGAAGAGGAGGAAGAAGAGCGTTATTTTTTTCCGTAGCCGCATTTCTGGCAAGACGCTCTCTGATTGGCCGACGCCTGTTTCTACACTGGTTAAGCTTAGGCACTCTTCGAAGTTGGTTAAGGTTAGAGTTTGTCTTAGAGCATGGCGATAGAACGCCAGGTAGTTTGCAGGCTGTTCGACGTGGAAATGAGCAAAGACACAGCTCGTCACGCGATTGGGCAAACATGTCAGTGGCCAATCAGAGAGCGTATGCCAGAAATGCGCTACGGAAAAAAATAACGCAGACACTTTTGTATCACAAACAGTACTGTATTTGCAAATCTGATATGTCATAAATGTATAGATGTAGCAGTACTGTCTATCTGTATGTCATATTATGTTATGATGAATTGAAAATGGGGGAACCCTGATGTAAACAAGACGAAAGTCTTTCTCAGGTCTGTATCCTCTTAACAATTGTATGTATTGAGCTGTACTGTACTGTACCCTTTCTGCAATCTGTTAATAAAGTTTTCAATCAATCAATCAATCAATCAATCAATCAATCAATCAATCAGGACATTGTAGAATGGATTGTACAGTAGGTGGCGGTATCGCGGCCTTTTGTGGTCGCGATCTGCCAAGAAGAAGAAGTGATGCATTGTGGGATATGTGCGTGGTCTATTGTAGTCAGAGTGCAGCGGGAACAGTAACGTTAGTTAATAACATTAAGAACAGAGAGCTGTTGCCAACACTGTAAACCCAGATAAATGCCCAGTCCTCGAGAGAAGTGTCTCCTGGTTTACTGTCACCACCTTCCAGAGGGAGTTACCCCGAAGTCCGGCTACTTCTAACAAGTAGTTACACGACGGAGCTTCACCTGCAGCAGGAGACGCTGCTGGACTCTACTGCGTTCAGAACAACACAGGAGAACAAACACAGGTAGGTTCATGTCGACCTCTCCGTTTAGTTACAGTAAACTCTGCTTTTATCATCTACTGAGCGCACATCTGATCTGTTGGGCCTTTCTGCCACTTTTCATCCAGACTGGGCCTTGACCAGAGGTAAGTTAGCTGGAGCAGCTACCAAGCTAAGCTGCTATGCTAATGCTAATGCTACTACTGAGTTAGTGAGAGTGTGTGACGTTAGGTCAGAAACTGGTGCGACTCTGAGTAGGGTCGAGCTGCAGACTCGGAGCCTCGAGGTCCAGATTGGTACTTCCGACATGCCACAGGACTTCCGACATGCCACAGGACTAATGCGGAAGTATCTCGAAGTACGTCTGACGTATCTCGAATTACGTCTGACGTTTCTCTACGTTAGCTAAGCGAACATTAAACGTTGTATTCATAAAATAATATAAAATCAGCAGCATGGGGAGGGCCGGGGGGAGGGGAGGTACAGGTAGTAGAAGACATAGAGGTACAGGTCACATAATTATAGTACAGTGGAGAAGTAAAAATGGAATAAAAAGGCAGTGTAAACAATATACAATATTATTAACTCTAATAATAACACGCCTCGCGGGCTCATTATAATACGAGAGCCGTGGGTCTGCATTGTATAGAGCGGATCCCCCGGCCGTATTCAAGGAATGAGAAACAGTACTGTACTGTTGTTTATACTCTGCTCCTGTGTTGTAACCCAACCCCCTCCAATGTACAGTAAATGACCAAGTATGGTTTTCAATATTCCAATGTACAGTTTTGCTTGTACAGTGTGTGTCCCCCCCACCCACCCCTCCTACCCGACCCCCCCCCCCCCCCCCCAACCACCTCCAATGTACAGTCCCCCCCCCCCACCTACCCAACCTCCTCCAATGTACAGTTTCTACGTCAAATGTATATACTCTCTTTTCTGGACTCTTTTTGTATCACAAACAATACTGTATTTGCAAATCTGGTATGTCATAAATATATAGATGTAGCAGTACTGTCTATCTGTATGTCGTGTATGTCATATGTTATGATGAATTGAAAATGGGGGACCCTGATGTAAACAAGACAAAAGTATTTCTCTGGTCTGCATCCCCTTAACAATTGTGTGTATTGAGCTGTACTGTACTGTACCCATTCTGCAATCTGTTAATAAAATGTTCAATCAAGAATGGAGTGATTGACAGTGTCAAAGGCCTTTTGTAGGTCCAGCATGATCTGTTAATACAATTTTCAATCAATCAATCAATCAATCAATCAATCAATCAAGACCCTCGTCGCGGGCACTGCATTCCGTTCTCAGAATGGATTTGACTCGAGAGAGATCATCAGCAGGCTATATATGATATTCAGACTCTAGATCTATTTGCAGAGCCAGATGAGATGAGGCAACAATTAATTTTGCACGTACTGTATAGCTACAGACAGTATGTGTGTATGCGCGCACTGCGGGAGGTGGCCAGAAGCGCGCAACTAGCCAACTACTATTACTACTATATTAATACAGTTTGATCCATCGCAAAGCGCTCCAGCGCTTGAATACGGCCGGGGGATCCGCTCTATACAATGCAGACCCACGGCTCTCGTATTATAATGAGCCCGCGAGGCGTGTTATTATTAGAGTTAATAATATTGTATATTGTTTACACTGCCTTTTTATTCCATTTTTACTTCTCCACTGTACTATAATTATGTGACCTGTACCTCTATGTCTTCTACTACCTGTACCTCCCCTCCCCCCGGCCCTCCCCATGCTGCTGATTTTATATTATTTTATGAATACAACGTTTAATGTTCGCTTAGCTAACGTAGAGAAACGTCAGACGTAATTCGAGATACGTCAGACGTACTTCGAGATACTTCCGCATTAGTCCTGTGGCATGTCGGAAGTCCTGTGGCATGTCGGAAGTACCAATCTGGACCTCGAGGCTCCGAGTCTGCAGCTCGACCCTATTGGCGACTCTCTGTATTCTCGAAGACACTCTGATGTCACGAGACCGCCGCCATCTTGGTATAGGGGGACCATACGGATTTCTACCATCAAATCCATGCATTGAGCTCCGTTTTTATTACATGTTTTATCACATTCTTGTTCATTTCATAACATTTTCATACGATTTGTTTTGAAAATATTGAGGCCAACATGGCATTTCACTATTTCGAAAGCCTTTCTGGTGATTCTAAGGCGAGATATGAGTCAAAGAAACTCCCCCTGATTACCACGACCACAACACCAGAGCGAGTTAGCCGAACGTTAGCCACCAGCCACTTTTTCCTCTGTGATGGTATAAAACTTCCGATTTGGATTTCTGTTTTTGTCATTAGTATAACGCGTAACACAGCAGCTCTTTGGCATTGTGAAGGACTGAAGAAAATTCAGCTTGAAAGTCTTTAATTTGCCGCTTTAACATCCGTTTCTCCACTAAATGAAGCGTACACAATGTACCAGACTGAACAGGCTCCCCCCACGCTGCAGTTGCCTAGCAACAACAGACAGGAAGTTGACTTCGAGAATAGAGAGACATGTGCGTTTATTCAGCTCGTTACTAATAATGACCGAACATCTCAACTGTTCAACTGTTTCATCTCCTCCAGTAAGGCCATCTGCACCTCCTGCTTTCATTCACTTGTTTCATCTCCTCCAGTAAGGCCATCTGCACCTCCTGCTTTCATTCACTTGTTTCATCTCCTCCAGTAAGGCCATCTGCACCTCCTGCTTTCATTCACTTGTTTCATCTCCTCCAGTAAGGCCATCTGCACCTCCTGCTTCTGTTCACTTGTTTCATCTCCTCCAGTAAGGCCATCTGCACCTCCTGCTTCTGTTCACTTGTTTCATCTCCTCCAGTAAGGCCATCTGCACCTCCTGCTTCTGTTCACTTGTTTCATCTCCTCCAGTAAGGTAATCTGCACCTCCTGCTTTCATTCACTTGTTTCATCTCCTCCAGTAAGGCCATCTGCACCTCCTGCTTCTGTTCACTTGTTTCATCTCCTCCAGTAAGGCCATCTGCACCTCCTGCTTCTGTTCACTTGTTTCATCTCCTCCAGTAAGGCCATCTGCACCTCCTGCTTCTGTTCACTTGTTTCATCTCCTCCAGTAAGGCCATCTGCACCTCCTGCTTCTGTTCACTTGTTTCATCTCCTCCAGTAAGGCCATATGCACCTCCTGCTTCTGTTCACTTGTTTCATCTCCTCCAGTAAGGCCATCTGCACCTCCTGCTTCTGTTCACTTGTTTCATCTCCTCCAGTAAGGTCATCTGCACCTCCTGCTTCTGTTCACATGTTTCATCTCCTCCAGTAAGGCCATCTGCACCTCCTGCTTCTGTTCACTTGTTTCATCTCCTCCAGTAAGGCCATATGCACCTCCTGCTTCTGTTCACTTGTTTCATCTCCTCCAGTAAGGCCACCTCCTGTTTATGTTCCCTTCTTCGATGGAAGTGTGGATCCAAGTAACTAGCTTTGTTCAGCAGCATGAACACCCTCTTTTCCTCACTATACCGCTTCTCCAGATCGGTCATGATCTGTGTCTTCATCAACGCCGGTGGGTCGTCTGGCGTTCGCTGGCCCAGGCGAGAGAATAGAAGGTGTTTTAAAGGCTGTGTGGCCGACGCAGTTCGATATGTTGCCACTTTAACCCTTGTATCTGTAGTAAATAAATATTAGGGGTGTAGGATATAGATTTTTTGACACCGATACCGATAACGTTCTGCTCCTCAAGGTCGATACCGATAACCGATAATATATATATTTATTGTATTTAATTTTTTTATGTATATTCCTGTAGTTTTGACCTAACCAGATTTATCATGACATGAGCGTTACTACTATGAACAAAACAAAGCCAAGAGAGCAGTTTTGACTCTGACTATAATTTGAGTCAATCACAAAATTCACAATCCGTCAATGTCATTAACAATGTGTTTCCCTGAACAATGAGTGAACTAAAAACCAACAGGTATTGTGCTTTGTCAGCAGATAAAACATTTGACGCTATAGGAGAGGAGACTGTTGTGGTCTTGGTCCATGAAACAACTATTACTTGGCATTTATAGGACAGCACGCCTCAAAAAGAATGAAATAAACCAGACAAATCATCTCTGTCAAACGTCTTTAATTTTGCAAACGGCAAGTGTGTTGGTAAAAGACTACACGCCGCGGCTCATTTACAGCTGGCTTTGGATTAGCTTAGCCCAGGGCCCGAAATTAGAGCTTGCCACCCGCCATTGGCGACCAGATTTTAGGTTTGGCGTGTGCCACTGAGAGGTCTGTCCGCCATGTGGCGTGTCACAAAATAGTAATGTAAAATAATTAAAACTGCAGTGTGTTTTGGTCTTAAGACAGGCCTAATTTGTGGCTTGTTTACCGATGTCACATCCACTACTCTTCTGTCCTGACTGCCTGTGGCGCCTGCTTGCACTGTAGGGAGCTAACGTTAGCTTGATAACTTTAAATGGGTTACAAATAATGTGGAACTATGGAAAGAGTAAGCCGACCGCTAAAAAGAAAACCCACCGCGGCAGCGAGAGTGGGACCACCTAACAAAAGAATGCTATAATTTCATTATAGACACAGACCATGAGCTGAGTAAGCTAAGCTAATTAGCGTTAGCTGCTAACCATGGAAACGCTCAAAGCACCGTCAGTGAGTCCACAATACCAGTTCTATTAGTGAGGAAGGGGGGGGGGGGGTTATATTAACGAGGCTTGACAACAGGGGTTCAAAGATAACTTCTCATTTATTGGCTATTTGTTTCTTTATATAGCTTCGGGCATCCAGGTTCCGTGTGTTGACTAATATTGTGATATTATTCAGGATAATCCAGTATGCTGTTTTTAATATTGTGATATTATTCATGCTGTGATGTGAATGCCGTCCATGTTAGTTTACAAGTTGCAGGTTGAAAAAACCCTCAGCTCGGAACTAGGCAAAATCCGCATATGGCTCGCTGATAAGTTAACAAACTATCATTACACATGGGCAAAACAGAGTCCATTCTCTTCGGTTCAAATAACAAACTCAGCAAGACCGACGGCTTCTCAGTTACAGTGGGTGACAATATTGTCACAAGGAAAGACGAAATTACCTACCTGGGTTCCATCCTAGAGGCACATCTTTCCTGTGACAAAATGGCATCCAATGTAATAAAAAAAGTCAACCAACGAACTAGATTCGGATATCCTCTCTGGTAAACAAGAATACCCTGAAGACTCTGGCAGGAGCACTCATTCAAGGGTACTACGACTATGCGTGCACCTCATGGTACCAAAGCACCTCAAAGGCGCTAAAAACAAGATTGCAAACATCACAAAACAAACTGGTCAGACTACTACTTGACCTTACCCCCAGAACCCACCTCACCCCTGCCCACTTTGTCAACCTAGGATGGCTTAGAGTAGACGACAGAGTACAGCAACTTGCAATGGGCCTGGTCTACAAGATACACTATACGACTAAGGTACCCATGTACATGTCAAAATACTTCCCAAAGGTCAGTGAATACCACAACCACTACACCAGAGGAAGCTCAACAAATCATGTTAAACCCAGATTCGGCTCAAACAAGGGACTAAACACGTTTCGCAATTATGCCACATCAATGTGGAACGCCCTACCCAAAGCTGTAAAGGAATGTGAATCCCTACCCACATTCAAAACCGCTCTTAAAGAACACCTACGGGAGGCTGCAATTCGAAACTGGCCACCGTAAATGCCCAAACCCCCCACCACCTCCTAATAGACAGTCTCCTCCCCACCGCATGTATATATTCCCTCCCCGCCGTATGTATATTTCTCTCCCACCCCTCCAAATGTACAGTCTCCACCCCACCGTATGTATATTTCTCTCCCACCCACCACCTCCTAATGTACAGTCCCCTCCCCATCATATGTATATACTCTGTCAGGATCTATGGGTAACGGTACTGTATAATTGAATACCGTTTGTCACAAATGTATCAGTACTAAATACCTATATGTCCCTATGCCATAAATGTCATGTATGTTGTGTATGTCATAAATGTCTATGAATTGAAAATGGGGGACCCTGATGTAAACAAGACAAACGTCTTTCTCAGGTCTGCATCCCCTTAACAATTG
Organism: Notolepis coatsorum; assembly: GCF_963971535.1. Taxonomy (NCBI): domain Eukaryota; kingdom Metazoa; phylum Chordata; class Actinopteri; order Aulopiformes; family Paralepididae; genus Notolepis; species Notolepis coatsorum. Next base: position 65,156 of record NW_028170861.1, on the reverse strand, counting down.
TGTGTATTGAGCCGTACTGTATTGTACCCATTCTGCAATCTGTTAAATAAAGTTTCCATTCATTCATTCATTCATGACATCCTAGTCTAGTGTGTGTGACATCATCAACTACGGCAACTCAGACGGGGGGGGGGGGGCTCGCTCAGTGGCCAATCAGATCACACCAGAAACGGCAGTGGCCAATCAGATTCGCAAAACGCGAACGCGGAAGCATACATGCGTTAGGATAAGAATAGACGCCGCATGGCTCTCTCTCTCTCTCGCTCTCTCTCTCGCTCTCTCTCTACGTTCAATATGATTTAAAGCCAAACGTTACACTAAATACTAACTGGATAGTTGATAAACATTTCATTTCATTATCTGAAATATTCTAAAATCATTAATTCTGCTATAAGCCATTATCCCTTTGTGTGTGATTATTATTTTCTCAGTCAAAGTCGAAAAGAAAAACAAACAACACGTTTGTCATCGGTAGTAAATCATGATTGAGGAGGTTTATAAAACCTTCACATTTTATTATATTCTGTTAAATCCTGCAAAGAGGGTAGAGTGAGGAGTCTGATGATGTTTAACAGTAGGTTACAATTTAAGCTTAAGATTGAATTGACATGTATTGATTAATCAATCATCAATGAATATATTAAAATAATTTGCTTAAAATTTTACTCTGGCCTCTTAAGTGTATTCTTCAACATAATACCCTCAACATAATACCCTATCTACTTGAAATGTACTGAATTTTTTATATATATATGTGACACCATTTCTTTTTGGCCGGTAAGAAATATGCTTGGCGGGTAGATTTTCCCCATCTACCCGCCACTGGCCGGTGAGTCAAAAAGTAAATTTCGGGCCCGCTCGGCGTCGTCGGATTTTAATACACCATCTGGTGATGTTTCAGGTGACTTATTAGGTTGGATGTGTTATAGCTTGTAATGTTGCCCTTTTCCCTCCTCGTGGAACTTCTGCATTTGTTACAAATAGCAAGCAAACTGTTTTCCTCTGAAACTTTGAAAAAGTCCGACAACGCCATCTTTGTTTACTATCTGCTGCCTCTGAATGTCACATGACTACGTCACAGCCAAGAAAGGGAGCGTTGGATTTGTGAAAAACTCCCTCTTCCTAAACCACGTGTACGCTATCAGTCGTACCACAGTACTGGCAAAACGGGGTCGGGAGGTGCCTATAATAAAAACAAGCGCCCTTCATCCCAATCCACTCGCACCTATTATCGGAGCTATCAATAATGCTATCGGGATGACGTCATCATTTCTGATATCGGCCTGATAATTATCGTGCATCCCTAATAAATATGCATTCATATTAGGACAGGTTTGCATTTGTCCAGCCTACAATTACAATATATTATTCACACAAAGTATTGTCAACAATTACAATTAAATTGTTACAATTAGGTCCACCATTCTACCTATTTTTTTAAAGACTTATTTTGGATCACCACTTGTTGAAGCATGAACGCCAGTATTGAAAAGACAGCTCCGTTGATCCAGTATTTAAAAACGGGTAGACCAAACTGGTGGCCCTAACTATTAATTGAATGGAAGAGACACATTAAGACGTAACTGACATAATTGCTAGCATTGTCTGTTGTAATGGAGTTTCACAAATCATGTCCAACCCAGATTCGGCTCAATCAAGGGACTAAACACGTTCCGCAATTATGCCACATCAATGTGGAACGCCCTATCCACAGCCGTAAAAAATTTGAATCACTACCCAGTACCCACCTTCAAAACCGCTCTCAAAGAGCACCTACAGGAGGCTGCAATTCGAAACTGGCCCCTGTAAATGTCTGAACCGCCCTCCTACCCACCCACCCCCTCCTAATGTACAGTTCCCTCCCCCTCGTATGTATATATTTACTGTTAGGATCTGTTTAACAGTACTGTATATTTGCATATCTTGTATGTCACAAATGTAACTACTGTATATCTGTATGTCATGATTAGATTAGATTATTATATATATATATCTGTATGTTGTGTATGTCATTATGAATTGAAAATGGGGGACCCTGATGTAAACAAGACGAAAGTCTTTCTCTGGTCTGCATCCCCTTAACAATTGTGTGTATTGAGCTGTATTGTACTGTACCCATTCTGCAATCTGTTAATTAAAGTTTTCAATCAATCAATTGGGATGGAGGAGATGGCAGCAAACGGGTCTTGCCCACGCAGAGGGGAAAACATTCTATCCTCTGCACTGGGCAGGATATTCTTTTATTGATCCCCTTGGGGAAATTCAGTCGCCATAGGGGGGGGGTACAGGTATGGTCAGGGTAATAGGAGAGCAATAAATACAAGCAATAAACAAATGTAATCTGAATATACAATTTTAATAAAATAAACTGCATACACAGAGTTGCATATGAGTCTGTATACCCTATTGGTCATAATATAAGTTACAATAAATATAGGCAATATAAAATATGACTAAAAGTAAACAGTATATACACACAAAGGTGCAGATGATAATATGCGTTATAGTCCATGCAGGGTTTAGTGGTTAAGAGTCAGACATTCCTAATGGTTCTCAAGTTCTGCAGCTGTTAGTTCTCCAGCTGCTGGCAGCAGTCTGTGCCCCTGGTTGTGGAGCCTGATGGCCACTGGCTTGAAGAACTGGCAGACGGGCACACAGACACACACGTTGTTGACCTAGTAACGTTAGTGCCAGCTTGCTTTCTGATGCTGTGGCCTGGTGTTTTGAAAAGCGCTCCAGTTCTTACCGAGCGGTGTGGAGGTGAGGAGGATCTGATGGTGATCCGGCTTGTTCAGTAGTGGTAGAATTCAATCCAACTGTTGAATTATCTGTGCTGACAAACCATGGCTGTCCTTTTATATTATTATTATTATTATTAGCTGCGGCAGCCTCAGATATTAGCCCTTCATTAGCAAAATCCAGAACTACCGTTAGCTTAGCAGTGTCTCATCTTTTTATCTGACATACATTATCCTAGTTTAGCTTGGCTTAGGAGTCCATGGCAGGGCTTGACATTAACTTTTTTTAGCCACTTGTCACAGTGAACGTTGTACTTTACAAGACTCTTATTGTTACTGTTTTTTATCTGGTATTTTTAGGCCACAGCCTGCACTGATATCCAGTACAGTGGAGGAGATGGCGTCTTGTAGTCACCTCTCTCAGCTGGGACTAAAGGAGCCGTCTGTCTACTTGGTGGACTGCATTAAAACACCAGGACTTAAAGGAACTGTGATTGAAGCAGGAGGTAAGGCTCTAAACTAGAGTAAATCCATCTTCAGTGTTCTTACAGATTCTTGAAATAAATCATACAAAGACGAGGCAAAACCTTTCTAAATATATCCCCATTCTTTCTATGCATGTTTTTCCATGATTCTCATTACCATCATTTTCAAGGTGACATAATACTGTGATGAATCTGAAGAAAGTCTCCATATTCCAATAAATCTAACTTTATTTTAAACCTCACATGAAATGCAAAAGAAATGTGCATTATATCACCAAAAGAAATTGCCCATCAGTAATTTCCAGCCATTTCAATTTCCATTTACTACTAAATGGACCCTATAACATAAGGAGAAAAAAAAGATGTTACAAAAAATGTATGTCCCATTTCAAGATTCAAGAAAAAACACAACAGGAGTATGATTAAATAAAATGTGTGTCCCGACCCCACTTCTATGTTTCAATAAATTATTTGCATTTTAAACTATTAACACTGACACATTCCTTCAGTCCACTCAAAATTATGCTAATATTCCTTATGTTGTTTATGATATTAATTGAAAATAGCATATGAGAGTATTATATGTAATAATAACACATGGCGATATACTAAAAAGCTATTTATAATTTTTGGCTAGTAAAAGATCTGCCCGGCTGGTACTTTTAAAAATCTACCAGCCAAATGGCTGGTAAGTCAAAAAGTTAAGTTTGTTCCCTGGTTGGAGGTGTGTCCACCCACCCTGACCGCCTGGGGCCTGTCGGTCAGAAAGTCCAGGATCCAGGGTGGAGTTCAGACCCAGATCGATCAACTTGTCAGCCAGTCAGTCTGGTAGGGACTATGGTATTGAAAGCTGAATGAACAGTCAATGAACAGCAATCTCACATAGCCCGCCTTCTGACTGTCAAGGTGAGAAAGGGTGTTGTGCAGTACCTGGGAGACCGTGTCTTCTGTGGACCTGTTTGTCCTGTAAGCAAACTGCAAAGAGTCCATGGTACTAGGGAGGGAGGCACAGATGTAATCCTTTACCAGCCTCTCAAGCATTTCATGACCACAGAGGTGAGTGCCACCGGTCTGTAGGGCTGAGCCCAAACGTTCGGACCTTCGTTCGTTACGTTGGCATTCAGATTCTAAATCAACATTTGAATTTAAAATGTTTAATAAAAAAAAGATTTTTTAAATATATATATATATATATTGTATGCGTCTATTCAAGAAAAAATACAAATTTTATGAGATTAATCACTTTATTCAAATTGAGGATTTAGTTTGAGGATATTTATATATTTTAAAAATTTGAATCTTTTTATTATTATAAAAAACGAAGGTTCGAACGTCCTTTTGAAAAACCCTGACGAAGTTCGAATACCAAAAACAGGCTTCGGGGACAGCCCTACCGGTCTGTAGTCGTTTAGGCCTGCTGGGGAGGTGTTCTTTGGTACAGGGATTATAGTGGACACCTTGAAGCAGGCGGGGACCACGGACTTGGCCAGGGATAGGTTAAATATAGTGGTGAACACTGGGGCTAGCTGGTTACCACATGAAGTATTTGCCCTGCTACTACTAAATTGACCCATGTCCCATTAAAACATGAGGGGAAAAAATACATGTTACAAAAAATATATGTCCCATGATGCTGAAATTCTGGATATACTGTATATACAGTAATGTAAACAACTATGCAAAATCCTGATTAAAACTCATTGGACGCCAGACCCGAGATCTTCTTTTTCTTTCGGCTTTTCCCGTCAGGGGTCGCCACACTATTTTTTTTCACTAATTGAACGATAGATACTCAATGTCAAATGGGCAATAGTTTTATATCCATTGCTATTGTAGCGTGATCAATTCTGCGTTGTGTCTGGTGTGAGGTGGACGTAGACACTCAGACAATGGTACCCAGTTGATGGTTGTTTATAGAGATGTTCCGATACCATTTTTTCCTTTCCGATCCGATTCCGATACCTAAGCTTTGGGTATCGGCCGATACCGATACTTATCCGATACCAGTGCATACATAAAAAAAAAAAAAACGATATTATATAATTTTTTTATAAATATAATTTTTTTTTTTTTTTTAACAAATACTGTTTTATATATACTGTTTTTTAGTCATAACTAGAAAGTAATGGTATTTATTCAACAACAGGTGATTGTATAGATTTGTATTAGTATCATTAATCAATGAGTATGGGGCTTCAGCACTGCAGATATACCCTACTCCAATGATCCACACGGACATTATACGTTGCTGCACTCGCTACCCACTGGCTCTGCAGATATACCCTACTCAGTCTGTCTACAAGGCTCCGTTCAGTAGCAGTCGGATCTGTTTTGATTTTTGCACAATAAATATTCAACATTCTCTTTTGAGACTCCGCCTCAGACTCTTATCATTTGGCACTAAAAGCTAAACATTGTCGCCGATATGGCTGGCCGCAACATGTCATTAATTGTGTACGCAACGTGCAATTGTGCAATGACGACGTTACCGTTAGCTAGCATGAGCTACCGGTATATGGGAAGACCATAGAAGACTGTAACGTTACTGGTGACATTGTGATTTAACTTGGAATACTCCTTTGCCAACTTGCTGTACTTTGCTTGCAGGTCTGCAGCCATTATTGCTGGATTATATGAATAGCCCCAACTTTAGCCAAGGTAATGTTAAAGCTAGCTTTCGGTTAGCCGTTCAATGCTAATAACACCAGCCACCAAGCGAACCCATGAGCTCCCCGTCAACACCGCTCTGTCGGGATGATGACATTTAAGAAAGTATCTGCTGTTAAAATGACAAATGGCATTGACACTTTAATCGATTAAGCACACGTTTGTTTTATAATGCTTACTCAACAGACCACAGTGTTGTTGATAAATTACGTCATATGGTATCGGAGCGCAGCATTAGAGGGTACTCGCCGATACCGATACCAGCATTTTAGCCAGTATCGGCGGCTTTTCCGATACCAGTATCGGTATCGGAACAACTCTGGTTGTTTATTTGGCAATCCTGTTAATCAAAACAGCACGTACACAAGACATGGCGGCGTTATCGACCGTCATCAAAGTGCAGTCCACCTCTGCTCTCGTACTCAGCCATACTCAAAGAGAACGAGCCCGCACGCACATTTAAAACAGCGCGCCGTCTACAGTCACGACCATTAGATACATTTAGCTCAGTGCAAGTTAACTTCAGCAAAAACATATGAAACAACATGAAATAAAAGGCAGTGTGTAAACATTAATTAAACCAAAATACAAAACAACGGTTCATACCTGTTAATCAAAACAGCACGTACACAAGACATGGCGGCGTTATTGACCGTCATCAAAGTGCAGTCCACCTGATATTACCAAACAGAATACCGAGTTAGTGCACGAACGTACTATGGCTGTTTTACACAGGGCGAATTAATGTCATTACACAACAGGGTATTTCAGTACCAAAACCAAACATAAATCAATTTTACAAGTTATACAAAGCAATTAAATCCAATATTAGGTAAACGACAGCGCATACCTCTGCTCTCGTACTCAGCCATACTCAAAGAGAGCGAGCACTTCCGTCAGCGTGTGTCTCGTCAACAAACCGGCGAAACCATTTTGTACATTAGTTGAACGTATTTACAATACAACAAATATTCAATGGAAAGATATCCTATCTTCTCTAAACCCATTATAAAAGACCCAAAAGGGATTTCGTTTGGAGAATTGGTAACTCAATGTGAGGAAATTAATATATAGTAGTAACCAAGACACCCCTCCATAACACTAAAGTGGACTCGGTCCACTTTGTTCCATTTTGTTCCTTCAAAGTAAGAGTGTTTCCGTTTTGACCTACTTATTTAAGATAAAGTATAACAGTTTCTGTCCATGATTCTAGCATAACAACTTCACTCTGCTACATACTCCCCTACTGACTTATGCCAGATCATGGACAGTGTTCCCTTCAATCAACTCAACAGCGTAAGTATAAACCAAAGAAACAGAAAAAATAAAAATAAAAAATAAATCCCAATGAATCAACACGTCACATGTAACCCGGTGTATTCCCTTAATTCCAAACCTAGAAAATAGGTTGACCAGCTCAAAAGCTATCCGATAAAGGATCAGGAAAAATAAAGGGTAGCGAGCCCCTCATCCAACCACAGGCAAAAAACATGCCATGTACATATTTATACCATGGAATACACCAAAATTACCAAATCATGTCTAGTGCAATAGACAACCGTAACTACCAGTATGACTCAAAGAAAACCAAACAGCAAAATCAATGAAAGAAAAGGAAAAAAAAAATTCCAGTAACAAGAAGAATTACTCAAAAGAAAACAAAAAAAATTGTGTCATCTTTTAGGATGACAGCAGAGCCCGGACTTGTACCGCCATCGTCTGAATGAGCCTGTTAACTGGCCTGATTAGTCTCCCCTGCCTAGTGTAAACCCCTTGAGGTACCTCAACTACACTCGGTGTGACATCGACAATGGCCGATTCAGGTTCACTCACTGGTACAAATAAAGATGCACTACAAGGGGCCTTCCCCGGAGCCATCATGTCCTCAGTGAATGATTCCACAGTTGTCGTGTCTGACGACTGATCACTATCCTGATAAACAATTACAGAGTATGACTCCTCTGATTCAACATCTGCATCTGGTCCCTCCATCCAAAAGTGGCGTGGTTTCTTCAGTTTACACTCCTGCTCCTCACCATTATGTGACTCAAGTGTAATTCTATGATGTTGATCACTACTCATGCTCCCCACCTGCTCCTCTGCTGGCTTTGTTACACCCATCCCTGTCGTGGTATCTACTACCCCCTCCACACTGGACTCAGGAAGATGAGCAACCCACCGGGCAGTCCTCAGCTCATCCTCAACAGAATCATCTGCCATTTCCTCACTCGGAACAGTGCCAGGAATAGACGCCTCAATCTCTGGCTCATCCCATGACGGCAGAGGCAGGAAATTGACGGGCATAATCAAGTTCCTATGAACAGTCTTAATCCTCCCTGTGACAGGATGACGGATACTGTATACATTCAGCCCACCGTTTTTACACTACAGTATAGACGGCACTCTCCCAGCGGTCAGCTAGCTTTTTCTTGCCTCGCTCCCCCTTATTTGCCAGTAAGACCCGATCCCCCTTCTCTACCGCATGTCCCTTTAACTGTCTGTTATACCCCTCAGCTTGCCTGGTCTGTTGCTTCTCAGCATGCTTTTGAGCAAGTGCCATTGCTTCCCTTAGATCCTTTCCCAGTGACTGGACATACTTATCCACATCCACCGTATCTCCATCCAAAAGGACACTCTGAAACATGACATCGACAGGTAATCTTGGAGTGCGACCAAACATCAAAAAGAAGGGTGGGACCCCTGTGGTCTCATGCACTGTGCAATTATAAGCAAACGTCAAAGTGTTCAACATCTGAGGCCATTTCACCTTGGAACGAGGTGGCAAAGCACGGATCATACTACCTAAAGTGCGGTTTAGACGTTCTACTTGTCCATTTCCCATAGGATGGTATGGCGTGGTATGGGATTTTTCAACCCCTGCCATCTGAAGCATTTCTGCTATGAGTGCAATCTCAAAATTAGCTCCTCTGTCGCTATGAATGCAGGCTGCAAAACCATAAACAGAAAAAAAGTTATTCCAGAGCACTCTGGCCACCGTTTTTGCAGTTTGATTGGGACACGGATAAGCACACGCTAGTTTGGTAAAATGGTCAGTTATAACAAGCACATCAATGGACTTATTATTGGCATCCTCAGCCGACCAAAAGTCAATACACACCAACTCCAGTGGTGCAGTGGTGACTATAGATACCAGCGGAGCCCGAGCCTCCGGCTCAGGTGCTTTGCTCAGTACACACCTCTTACAATGACTCACATATTCTTTGACATCCTTTTCCATGGAGTCCCAATAGAAACGTTGTCTAGTGAGCCACAATGTGCGCTGCTGGCCCTGGTGCCCGGCCTCATCATGTACCCCTTGCAGCACCTGTCCTCTCAGAGCGCTCGGTACAACATATTGAAAGACCTTCTTCCCACTCACAACGTGCTTTGAAACACGGTACAACACTCCCAATTTTGTTGTGAGTTTTCCCCACTGTCTCAATGTGCGTTTTGTTTCTTTCGACTCATGAACTCTCTCTCTTCGAGATGGGCGGCGGCCTCTATCTACAAAGAATTTGACTCTACCAGTGACAGGGTCCTGGCACTGTTTGTCGTACAATTCCTCATGAGTGAGGACAGGCAATGGGCTCTGTCCCATGGACACCAACCTTTCTAGCTGCTGCACGTGAGAGACTGCTCTCATAGCGGCGCCCTCCTCCCAACAGCGATGTGTGTGGAGTACAGCAGATACCTCCTCACGGGATATGCTCCCACTGTCACTACCCACCTCACCACTGGCCTTAACTGAACTCTGAGTGGACAACCCTAGGCCCTTCCTCCTCACCTCTGGTTCCTCACAGGTAAGACGGAACATGTTCTGCACGTCGTCCACCTCCAAACCTCTAGCCTCCCTCAACAAGACATCATACGAGGTCCTTGTCAGCCGGTGCATCACCCTAGGCTTAGCAAACGGCTCCCTGCTCAGTGCATCAGCTACTGTATTTTTAGGCCCAGGGATGTACTGAATGTCAAAATCAAAAGGTGCCAGCTTAGCCACCCATCTCTGCTCGCATGCATCGAGTTTTGGCTTTGTGAGGATGTACTTAAGGGGATTATTATCTGTCCACACTGTAAATGTATGTCCTCGCAGCCAATGGCTAAACTTGTCGTGTATAGCCCATTTCATGGCGAGAAACTCAAGCCTATGAGCGGGATATTTAGACTGGGCATGATTCAAAGATTTACTAGCAAAAGCTATGGGACTGGCTGTGCTACACCCTTCCTGCACTTGTGAAAGCACAGCTCCCAGTCCACTAGTGGATGCATCTACAGACAATAAAAATGGCTGAGAAAAGTCAGGGTGAGCCAACAGAGTTTGTCCCACCAATGCGGCTTTTAACGCCTCAAAGGCCTCCCTACACTCCACAGTCCAGTCTGCTGCACTAAGCCTACGAAGGGGGGCAGCTCTCTTGCTTTTTACTTTGCCTCTCCGTGGCTTCTTCACACCCGTGGTCAACTGAAACAGTGGTCTTGCAACTACAGAGCAGTTCTCAATGTAATGTTGATAATACACCATCATTCCTAAAAATGACCGGATCTTATTGGCAGACGGGGTGACCCCATCCGACTCCATAATATCGCTCTCCGTCACACCCACTATCGCCTGCACCTTATCGGGGTCTGTGGCTATCCCTTCCCGAGAAACAATGTGTCCCAAAAACTTCAGTGACTTTCTCAGAAACTGACACTTAGATGGAGACAACTTCAGGTTGTGTTCTCGTAAACGCTGAAATACCATCTCCAGCCTCTGCAAGCTCTCTTCTTCCGACTTGCCAAAGACCAGAAGATCATCTAAGTAACAGAAGACTCAGCGAGTTCTGATCACCAAAGATTGTGAGCATCATTCTCATGAACGTAGCTGGACTGTTACACAGCCCCTGGGGCATACGGTTATATTCATGTAAACCGAGGGGAGAGGAAAACGCAGTGTATTTCTTATCATCCTCATGCAGTGGGACATTGTAATACCCGGATGTCAAATCCATGGAACTGAAAAAGGCATTGCCTCCCAGCGCTGCAAGTACATCTGCTTGATGAGGTAATGGATGTGCATCTTTCACAGTACGAGCGTTTAACCACCTGAAATCTGTGCACAGTCTCAATTCCCCATTCTTTTTCCAACAGAGAACAAGGGGAGATGCATACTCGCTACTCGACTTCCTAATTATCTCCCTGTCCTCCATCTCGTTCAAAGTCTCTCTCAACTTTTGGTAATGGGCGGGGGAGAGCCTCCGGTAGGGTAACCGAAAGGGCCGATCGTCAGCCACCAGCCTCCCCACAATCCAACCGGTGTCTAGAAAACACATCTTCATAGTTCTCAATCAGATCAGTCAGTCTATCTTTCCAGACTGGTGAGACCTGACAGTCATCAACTGACAGGTTCTGGAGCCCTAGACTAGCCAGTCTATCGTTCCCCCTAGCTACATTGTTGCTATCACAACTCCTAGCTGTCAGGCTGCCGTGAGAGCTGCCACTACTCACTCTACCGGCATTCTGGTGTACTGACGTGTCCGTATCATTGTCAAAATCTTCTAATGCAATGCATGGATATACGTCAGCCACTTTTGCATTTCTTCTCAAGGTGATAGCCTTGTTAGTCGGATTTATAATCTTGACAGGAAGCCACCCATCCCCCCAGAGAGGTGTAACTACCCTGCCAACTAGTATGTTACGGTGCACACAACGAGAGGCGCTGGGCTCAACGATAACAGTACTTCCCATAGACAGTTTTGTCTTGGGTGGGAGACGACCCCACACTACATGCTCACTCATCGGTTCAAGTGTTACGGCCTGTTTCAACTTGACTGTTCCCACTTTGTCAGGAATTTCCTCCCCCCTCCATCTCTCAAGATTGGCCATGAACCTGATAAACTGACTGTTTTCGTCCTGACATGGTGACTCAGCTTTTCCCAGTATGCGCCAGTAGGCCTCCGTGGATTTGAACTGCCTAATTAAGGGCTTCATCAAGTTCAAGTTCTTTAATAGTTGTCATACAGAAGTACAGAATACTTTCATACAAAATGCTTCTTACTGTTACGCTCCAGAGACTGTGCTAGACAAGATAGTATCAAATAACATAATAACATAATATAGCATGAATTTAGAAGAAGAAAATGAGGTCACAGTGTTCGGTATAGACATATGTACAATGTTCTGAGTTACCATATAATATACAATACACAATACTATGCAGTGTACTAATGTACAGTACTATCTAGTGCAAAGCAGAAATGGGATGAGGTACAATTTTAGGTACAATTTACAGTAAGGTGTACGAGTTGTAGTGCAATCCTTCATCCATAAATATAAAGTGTGGGGAGTGGGTGCTACAGTGTGTTTGTTTAAAGTGGGTGTGTGCTATAAGTGTGTGGAGTGGGTGCTACAGTGTGTTTGTTTAAAGTGAGTGTGTGCGTGTGGATGTGTGTGCTATGTGCGTTTGGTGGTTGTTGTTGTGTAGTGTTCATTCATTGTTCGTTTAGCAGCCTGATGGCCTGGGGATAGAAGCTTCTTCTGAGTCTTTCTGTGCTCGCCTTGAGACTCCTGTATCGCTTGCCTGACCGCAGCAGTTCAAAGAGGCAGTTGTTCGGGTGACTGGAGTCTTTAATGATTCTCTTAGCCTTGCCCTTGCAACGCTTGTAGTAAATGTTCTGGAGGGTGGGGAGCCCCCCTCCAATTGTGCGTTCGGCTGAACGTGTCACTCTTTGTAGTCTGCTTTGGTCTTGTGCAGTGCTATTCCCAAACCAGGAGGTGATGTTGCCGGTCAAGATGCTCTCTATTGTACATGAGTAGAAGTTCTTAAGGATCTTCTGGCTGACTTGGAACTTCCTTAGGCGCCTGAGGAAGTAGAGGCGTTGTCGTGCCTTCTTCACAACACTGTTAATGTGTGTGGTCCATGTCAAGTCCTCGGATATGTAGGCTCCGAGGTACTTAAAGCTGTTGACTCTCTCAACCGGTGCCCCGTCGATGCTGAGGGGGCTGTAGTCCTTGACCCCCGACCTCCTGAAGTCCACAATCATCTCCTTTGTTTTGCTGACGTTCAGGGAGAGGCTGTTTTCCTGGCACCATCCCGCCAGGACCTTGACCTCTTCCAGGTAGGCCCTCTCGTCGTTGGCAGAGATCAGGCCCACCACCACTGTGTAGTCAGCAAATTTGACGATTGTATTGCTACTCCGCTGAGCCACACAGTCGTGTGTGTACAGGGAGTAGAGGAGGGGACTCAGAACACAGCCCTGGGGGGCCCCTATGTTGAGGGTGATGGATGAGGAGGTGCAGTTGCCTGCTCTCACCACCTGGGGTCTGCCAGTCAGGAAGTCCAAGACCCACTGGCAGAGGTCATAGCCCAAGCCCAGGTCCCTGAGCTTGGCTATGAGTATGGAGGGGACTATGGTATTGAATGCCGAGCTGTAGTCGATGAATAGCATTCTCACATAGTTCCCCTGCCTCTTGTCCAGGTGTGATGCTGCTGTGTGCAGCACATGGGATATGGCGTCCTCCGTGGACCTGTTGGGGCGGTATGCAAATTGCAGGGGGTCCATGTTGATGGGGAGGGAGGAGCAGATGTAGCCCTTTACTAGCTTCTCAAAGCACTTCATGGCTATGGAGGTGAGAGCTACAGGGCGGTAGTCGTTGAGGCAAGCAGGCTTGGATTTTTTGGGTACAGGGATAATAGTGGACTTCTTCAGGCAGGTGGGGATGACAGCCTGTTCTAAGGACAGGTTAAATATGTCAGTGAATACTGGGGCCAGTTGGTCGGCACAGACTTTTAGGACGCGGCCGGGGATGCCGTCTGGACCTGCTGCCTTCCTGATATTCACTTTTTTAAAGGTCCGCCTCACCTCATGCTCTGTTACCCTGAACACTGCGCCTCCATCAGCAGCCGACCCCCCCCCCCCCCATTGCCGAGGCTTGTGAGCTGGTGTTGTTATTACCAGCATCAAACCTCGCATAGAAGGTATTGAGGTCATTTGCTAAGGAGATGTCACTGTTCAGTTTGAGGGAGGCGCCTTTGTAGTCTGTCATCGTTTTGAGCCCCTGCCACATAGCTCTAGAGTCAGCTTGTTCAAACTGGAGTTCAATTTTATCCCTGTAGCGTCGTTTGGCCTCTGACACTGTCCTCCTTACGTTGTATCGCGCCACCTTGTGGTCATTCATGTTGCCTGCCTCTAGGCCGTCGTTGTATGCTTTGGTGCGCTCTCTCAGAGCTTCACGGACGGATTTGTCTACCCAGGGTTTTTGATTTGGGTAAACTTTCATTTTGGTAGTGGGGATTGTTTCTTTCACCCTAGTACAAACATAGTCCAGCACTGTCTCCGTGTAGACATTAATGTTATCTGTGTCGCGGAACACATTCCAGTCTGTGTGGTGAAACACTGACCGGATCGTCTCCTCTGACGTCACATCCCATTTCTGCACCTCTCGCGAGACTACGGGAGTACTTTTAATTCTCTGTCTGTACTTTGGTGAAAGAAAGATGGATGCGTGATCTGACTTACCAAAGCCACTATCAGAATGAGCCTTGTAGCCACCTTTAAATTGCGTGTAACAGTGATCTAGGATGTTACCGCCTCTGGTGTTGCAAGTCACATGCTGATAGAAGTCAGGCAATACCTTTCTCAGATTGGCGCTATTGAAATCTCCCAGAACTAAAATGGCGGCGTTAACATTCGCCACTTGGATTCTATTTACCTCGTCGTGTAGTCTGGAGAGCGCAACCTTGTTGCTGGCTTGCGGTGGAATATACACTCCGACCAGGACGATCGCCGTTAACTCCCTCGGGAGGAAGAAAGGACGACACTTGATGGTTATATATTCCAGTTCTGGGGAGCAGTGGTTGGATAATTCCTTCACGTTCGTTGGATCGCTCCAATTTTTGTTAAACATGAAGGCAATACCTCCTCCACGTTGTTTACCGGACTCTGCTGATGTCCGATCCTTGCGATGGATAAAGAAGTGATCAGCCGGTTGAATTGCGTGGTCTGGGACGTCCGGCGTCACATTGGTGCCTATAATGAGCTCATCTACCTGACCCTCCACTATTAAGACTGGTACTATGTATTCAAAACTGTAAAGCTTAAGTTTCAGCTCACACGTTCCCACCGGGCTAGTTTGTTTCCCACCACACCCCACAAGAACAACATTGGTGGTCGATATTAGATCACCCGTCACTACTCCTGCCTCCCTCAGCCGAGGAACCACATCAGCGCGCAGAGAAGTAGCCATGGATCCGCTGTCTAACATCCCCTGTAACTCAACCTTGTCTCCTGTCAATACGGTGGTGAAAAATAAACTGTCACTTTGGGATGTTCTGGTCACATTCTGCATAATTACTGTCTTGTCTTTGGGTGCTGCTTCACAAACGGACGTATATACAGACTGGATATCATCATTGCAATTGGAGGAAAAACCATAGGGGCCCACATTGTCCTCCTTTGAACGAGGGCCGGCTAGTTTCCCTGGGGAGGACCAGCCTGTCTCTGACCAGGGGGCTGTCTAGGAGTGGTCTGCCCACAATAGATACCAATATGCCCTGGACTCAGACACTTGAAACACAGCCTGTGCGTCCTGCAATGTGTCCTAGTATCGTGCTCCGAACTGCCGCAAACCTTACACTCTTGAGAAGGTCTGGGAAACTGTCTCTGGGGGCCATTTTGTACATAAGGACCATTTTGTACGTAAGGACCATTTTGTACAGACTGAGTGTTGTTGCCTAACGCCATTTCTAACACTCTCAGAACCCTATCCATTGTGTTATTCTCAGATACAGGCGTCAGCTGCTCTAGCTCTGGACTACTGACAGCCACAGGTGACGCGCTTTGTTCGTGATTAGCAACCACCCTCTCCTGTGATGACTCAATGGCGACCACTTGTTGTGTCAACCGACCTCGACTCGCTCTATGTTCTCTCAAATATTCATCCAAATGTCCCTGCACCTCACCTGCTGTCCACTCACGAGATGGCTTACTTTTGAACACTAAAGACAACTCCTTATCGGGACAGTTACGGATGAACATGAGAACTAGATGCTTGCTCAGGCTAGTCTGAGATTCCCCCTTACTAAGAAGACACTGCTCTGTGGCTTCTGCTGCTTTGTTAAGCCTAATCCAATAGTCAAGAGGATTCTCGCTTGTATATGCTTTGACTGCATAAAAGTCAGCTAATGGAAGATCTGAGTGAATAATATCACCAAAATGTTGTCTCAAAATGCTAAAGATAACACCCACCTCACTGACAGTTGAGTTGCTACGCAGCCATACTTTGGTAACGTCCCGGGCCCTCCCCATTAGCTTGTTCATAACCTCCTCAACTTGTTCAGTTCCAGTACAGTTATTTTTCTTTCTGAGATACGTCCTCATGAGTTCCTCCCACTCAAAAACAGAGCATTTATCCGTGCTGTCCCCTCTAAAATAGGGTGGGGCATTTGCATCTGAACGTAACACGAGATTCATTTTGGATGCATCAATCACAGTATTCCCACATTGGTCAGATTGGAACGTCTGTTGGGGATTTTGAGAAGCTAATACAGGTGAAATCCCCGTGATTGTGTTCTGCATTAACGTCATTCTAATAGCTTCCCCTATTTCTGACCCAATGGATCTTATCAAATTGGCCATTTGACTGGGGGATGTTTCAACACTAGTGTTGTTGATTTCACCAGGTGAGGGAACAACCGGAGTGAAAAGTAACGATTGGGCATTTCCCTCTAAGTGACCCTCTACACGCCTCCTTTCAGGACTAGAGGAACCTGAACCACCTGGACTCCCCGGAGTAGACTGCATAACCGGTGTGTAATCGAGAACCCCTCTCCCTCTCCCCACAGTCACGTTCCCTGTAGGAGTGTTTCCTACATTCAAAGTCATTTTCAATATCAAATGGTACTTTCACCGTTTTACTCTTCAGTGTGTTTTAGGTAACACACTCGAAATCAATAAACTTGATTAGAGACTATCTTTTTCAAAGGATTCAGTGCTCTCCAGCCTCCTCAGGAACAGACCTCAGGAATCGGCGGCGAATGCAGCGTCCCCGTGACTAGGTCGCGCCAGCAGCATCCTTGCGTCTAGGCCGCCCCATGAAGCCTCCACGTCTCTCCAGCTACACCGGTGGTCGGCCTCTGCTGACCAGTTGATCCGGTTGTCTCGGCACCAGTTGTAGCGTGATCAATTCTGCGTTGTGTCTGGTGTGAGGTGGACGTAGACACGCAGACAATGGTACCCAGTTGATGGTTGTTTATTTGGCAATCCTGTTAATCAAAACAGCATGTACACAAGACATGGCGGCGTTATCGACCGTCATCAAAGTGCAGTCCACCTCTGCTCTCGTACTCAGCCATACTCAAAGAGAACGAGCCCGCGCGCACATTTAAAACAGCGCGCCGTCTACAGTCACGACCATTGGATACATTTAGCTCAGTGCAAGTTAGCTTCAGCAAAAACATATGAAACAACATGAAATAAAAGGCAGTGTGTAAACATTAATTAAACCAAAATACAAAACAACGGTTCATACCTGTTAATCAAAACAGCACGTACACAAGACATGGCGGCGTTATCGACCGTCATCAAAGTGCAGTCCACCTGATATTACCAAACAGAATACAGAGTTAGTACACTAACGTACTATGGCTGTTTTACACAGGGCGAATTAATGTCATTACACAACAGGGTATTTCAGTACCAAAACCAAACATAAATCAATTTTAGTCAAGTCAAGTCAAGTCAAGAGTTTTATTTGTCACGGCATACGGATATACAATGAAATGCGGGTGGTCTTGCCCACAACGATGTGCAATTGGTACAACATATAACATATAATAGAATCCAATACAAAAAATGTGTGCAATAAAATTGTGCAATAACAGGTAGCAGGTAACAATAAATTTGTGCAATGACGGGTAACAGTTGGCAGTTAACAGTAGTAGTAATAGTAGTGCAATACACTGTTACTGTTGCTAATACTAATTTAAAGTGGCCTTTCCTTTTGGCAATAAGTGAGGGTGCGTGCGGCCTGAGTGTGTGCCCGCTCATGCTAAAGTGTTAAGTGGCTGCTCGTGTGTGAGCGTGCACAGTGTGCGTGTCGTGTGTGTGTTCATGTGTGCTTGTGTGTGGACAGTTCAATGTTCTGAGCACTCAATGTACATTGTTCATGGCTCTGATGGCCTGGGGGAAGAAGCTGAGCCTAAACCGCTCTGTCCTAGTAGCTGAGATTTGCAGGCGTCTGCCTGACCTCAGCAGCTGAAACAGGCTGTTATTGGGGTGGTGAGGGTCTTTCATTATCCTGCAGGCTCTGGATTTGCACCTCTTGTTGTATAGAACCTGCAGGGGGGGTAGTGCAATACCCGTGGTACGCTCGGCTGAGCGCACCACTTTCTGTAGGGCCTTCTTGTCCTGTGCCGTGCTGTTTCCATACCAGGCAGTGATGTTTCCGGTCAGGATGCTCTCTACAGCTCCTGAGTAGAAGGACTGGAGTATCTTCCCCGATACTCTGAACTTCCTTAACTGTCTCAGGTGGTAGAGACGCTGTTTCGCCTTATTTACTACTGTGCTTATGTGTGTTGACCATGTCAGGTCCTCTGAGATGTGGACCCCCAGGTACTTGAAGCTGCTCACCCTGTCCACGGTAGCCCCGTTTATCATCAGTGGTGTGTGTGTCCCCTGCTGTCCTCTCCTATAATCCACGATCAGTTCCTTGGTTTTGCCAATGTTCAGGAGCAGGCTGTTGTCCTGGCACCAGCGTTCCAGTACCTCCACCTCCTCCCGGTAGGCCTTCTCGTTGTTGTCCGAGATCAGCCCCACCACCACCGTGTCATCTGCGAACTTCACTATGGAGTTGGAGCTGAACTTGGCCACACAGTCGTGTGTGTAGAGTGAGTACAGCAGGGGGCTCAGAACACAGCCCTGGGGGGACCCGATGCTCAGGGTGATGGTGTTGGAGGTCTGACCCCCCACCCTGACCGCCTGGGGTCTTTCGCTCAGAAAGTCCAGTACCCAGGCGCTCAGGGCGGAGCTCAGACCTAGCTCGATCAGCTTGTCCACCAGTCTGGTGGGGACTATGGTGTTGAACGCTGAGCTGTAGTCAATGAACAACAGTCTCACATAGCCCCCCTTCTGACGGTCAAGGTGCGAGAGGGTGCTGTGCAGTACCTGGGAGACCGCGTCGTCGGTGGACCTGTTTGTCCTGTATGCAAATTGCATAGGGTCCATATCACTGGGGAGGGAGGCACAAATGTGGTCCTTGACCAGCCTCTCGAAACATTTCATGACCACAGAGGTGAGTGCCACCGGTCTGTAGTCATTTGGACATGCTGGGGAGGGTTTCTTCGGCACAGGGATGATGGTAGACCTCTTGAAGCAGGCAGGGACCACTGACTCCGCCAGTGATTGATTAAATATGACGGTGAACACAGGGGCCAGCTGGTTGGCACAGGTCTTGAGTATACGTCCTGTTATGCCATCTGGGCCAGCAGCCTTCCTGGTGTTCACCTGCATAAATGCTCTTCTCACACTGTGTTCCGACAACGAGAGAGCGTCCCCCCCCCCTCGCGGTTGCCCCCCCCCCTCCACAACAGCCGGCGCGCCAGTGACGTCACTAGCCGGAGAGCCAGCAGCGCCACTGTCTACACCAAACCGAGCGTAGAAGGTGTTGAGCTTGTCCGCGAGGGAGGCGTCGTCGCTCCCCATTGACGGGGCGCTGACTTTATAGTCAGTTATTGACTTCAGTCCCTGCCATAATCCTCTTGTGTCGTTTTGTGCCATTTGTGTCTCCAGTTTGTCAGCATATGTCCTCTTAGCAAGTTTGACTGCTTTGCGTAGAGTATAGACTGAAGCCTTATACTCCTCCATGTTTCCTGACTCTCTACCCAGGTTGTAGGCGGTGGTACGAGAGTTCAGAGCTGCTCTAATAGTGCTATCCACCCACGGTTTCTGGTTTGGGAAAATCCGCACCGTTTTCCTGAGGACAATACCATCAGCTATTGTTGTTATATAACACACCACTATGTCTGCTAATTCACTGACGTCACTGGCACTTCCTATGAACATATCCCAGTCCGTGTCTGCAAGCACGTCCTTGAGCGTGGCCTCTGATTCGTCGGTCCACTTCTTAGTCTCACGTGACACGACGGCGTCACGTGATCTCTGTTGATATGCCGGAAATAACAAGATGGAGTCATGATCGCTCGAGCTTGTGGACCCCGTTAATGGCGGAGCGGCTACTGCCTTGTAACCCGCTTTGAACGGGGAATAGCAGTGGTCGAGTGTGTTCTTCCCTCTGGTGGAGCAAGCGATGTGTTGGAAAAAGGACGGCATCACTTTCTTCAGGTTGGCCTGGTTGAAATCGCCGGCCACTACCATCGCTGCGTCTGGGTGTTTGATCTGGTGTCTGTTGAGATGATCGTGTAATTCGCCCAGCGCTTTGCCCGTGTTCGCGTGTGGGGGAATATACACGGCAGTCATGACGACTGCTGTGAACTCCCTCGGGAGGTGAAACGGACGACATAGGATAGAAAGATGTTCCAAGTCCGGCGAACACGAGTTTGAGAGGACCTGCACCCCCTCGGGATTAACCCAGGAATTGTTCGTGATGAGGCAGACTCCGCCGCCGATGGTCTTTCCTGAGCCAGCGTTGCGATCTGCACGTAAGACTGTGAAGGCATCCGAGGGAGAGACGCTTTTGTCTGGGGTCGTCGACGTGAGCCATGTCTCTGTGAGACATATAATGTTGATGTCTCTCATCTCCCGTTGGAACCGGACCCTCGCTCTCAGATCATCCATCCTACCCTCCAACGAACGGGCATTCGCCAGAAAGATGGATGGAATTGCTGGGCGGTAAGCAGCTCTTTTTAGTCTCAATCTGATACCTCCTCGTCTTCCTCTGTGTCTTCTCCTGCCGTCGCCTTTGTTCTTTTCTTTGCCGCCATTCTCCCGTCTGATTTCTGCTGGCCAAGTTTACAAGTTATACAAAGCAATTAAATCCAATATTAGGTAAACGACAGCGCATACCTCTGCTCTCGTACTCAGCCATACTCAAAGAGAGCGAGCACTTCCGTCAGCGTGTGTCTCGTCAACAAACCGGCGAAACCATTTTGTACATTAGTTGAACGTATTTACAATACAACAAATATTCAATGGAAAGATATCCTATCTTCTCTAAACCCATTATAAAAGACCCAAAAGGGATTTCGTTTGGAGAATTGGTAACTCAATGTGAGGAAATTAATATATAGTAGTAACCAAGACACCCCTCCATAACACTAAAGTGGACTCGGTCCACTTTGTTCCTTCAAAGTAAGAGTGTTTCCGTTTTGACCTACTTATTTAAGATAAAGTATAACAGTTTCTGTCCATGATTCTAGCATAACAACTTCACTCTGCTACACTATGATATAAAATATAGTTTGAGCCCTGCAAACACCGCCATGTATCCCTATTCTTTAAAGCGGTGGCCTTCTTACCACACGGTAAACAGCAACCTCTGGCGCTGATTGAGTTAAAAGAATAAAGAACACATCAAATAGGCTGTACAAAAAATGCTTTGATAATTTGTCCATAACAATTACATTTAATTTTTTTTTAATAAATCTGTTTATTGACGTTAACAAATAGTTTTACCTACTTTATAAAATACATATACCCATCCTTAAAATTGTTTTCTATTATTTAACCTTTATTTAAAAAATATTTGTCATTGAGATATTTTTTTTACAAGAGCGCCCTGGCCAAGACGGGCAACAGCACAATTAACAGGGTTGCAGATATTTCATTTCAACCTTTATTTAAAAATCGTAAGCTTCTGAGGTTTCCCTCATTTACAGAAATGACGATTGTACAAATGTAAACAGTATATAATAGAAAGTAGGGCTGCAACTAACGATTATTTTGGTTATCGACTAATCTGTCGTTTATTTTTTCGATTAGTCGACTAATCTAACGATTATTTTTGTCATTCGATTAATCTAACGATTCTTTTTGTCACACCCTCAATCTCTGCTTCCTGTGGGCATGGCTCCTTCTCCAATGCATGTTTTACCTCACATGCTCAAGTCTGCACACCTGTGAATGTCACCCTGTTGTCCTGCCTTAACTGTTAACTTAACATAACATGATGATCCCATAGCAAATTAAAATAATGACTCATGAAACATTTGAATTTAGATCTTAAGCAACTTTAAATCGAAATGTATTTGAACAATACAACAATCACTCATAACAAGATAAATAAATTAAATAATACAAATTAAAGTGGAAGTGTTTAAATAACTAAAAAAAATATATAGCAGACTTCTTAGCTTAACATCCCAGGGAACTAATGGATAACTGGGGATGTTGTTTCCTCCTGACAAGAGTCTCAAAGTCTGGGGTGATGGTAGACAAAGCAACTCTGAGGTCATGCTCAATGTCCAATCTGTTCCTCTGCTTTGTCTTCAGCTGGACCAGAGCTGAGAAGCCACTTTCACAAAGATAGGTAGTGCACAAAATTACGACTAATCAACGCAAAAATTCTGCGTCGACAAGTTTTTATGATCGACGTCATCGATTATGTCGACTAATCGTTGCAGCCCTAATAGAAAGCAATATTCACAGAAAATTAAACACAAAAGAGTAATAATAAAATAATAATAAAAAAAAATCTAAAATCATTACAAAATCTGCTAAAACAGTTTCACAATGGTCTGAAATCATGTTTAAACATACTAAGAGAAGGGAGAACCACCAAATTCAGAGAGACGGAGGACATTCCAAGAGTTAAGAGGCATTAAATGAAAAAGCAGATTTCCCTAGATCAGAACAAACGTGAGGGAACCTAAGAACCATCCAGTCTTTAGATCGAGTTGAATAGGTTCCAATCTAGCCGTGAAGAGATATAAACAGTAGGGGTGGGAATCACCAGAGGCCTCACGATACTATCACGATACTTGAGTCACGATACGATAGTATTGCGATACTAAATATATTGCGATATGCTGAGTATTGCGATATATTGCGATTTATTACCTTTTTTCAAATGCAAAGTAAACTTTGTCAACATGTTTTATCTAATAAAATAAAGTTCAGTCTGTTCATCTCACTTCAATAATTTGTATTGCAGAACATGGTATTTATACCATATAATATATATATATATATATATATATATATAACGAGCAGACGGATGTAAACACTAATCCATCTGTGTTGCATGTACCTGACAAACTGAACTGTTTGTATTACAGTCATATTCCAACTTAACTGAATGCACACGTGCGTGTGTGTGGACTACTGTACTATTACAGGTATTGAAATGAACAATGCAACTTCCTTATACAACAAAACAACAACAAAATACAAATAACTAAATAAAATAAATAAGTTACCCTTCAGCAACCGGGGGGGTTTGAAATTAAATTACTGTTAAATTGAAATTATAATTTAAATAAATAAAATGTGCTACAGTTTGCTGCTGGCCTTGGGACTAAAAAAGTTCAACCACATTTGGACAGTGAAGGAATGTCCGCATTCTTGTTCAGAAAGAGGAACTGATGGACATGCTCTGAGGTCGGAGTGCTCCTCTGTGCTGTGACGATGTCTCCAGCCGTCGAGAAGACTCTTACTGAAGGGACGCTAGTACCCGGTATACAAAGGTACCTTTTTGCCACCTTGGCCAGGAAAGGATACACTTCCTCATGTGATTTCCACCAGCTTAGTGGATCTTCTGCGAGTGCCAGTGGCGTGGCCTCCTGGTACCTTTTTACCTCCTCCTCAGCTATGGCAGATAAGGATTTTGCTGGCACTCCAACAGTATCACCATAAGTCTGACCAAGCAAGTCTGCTAGCCCACAGGACTTCCTCATGTTGGCTGGTGGGGGTCCGGGATCCTCTTCACTGTGGCCAGGTTCCTCCT
This sequence comes from Notolepis coatsorum, assembly GCF_963971535.1. Classification (NCBI taxonomy): domain Eukaryota; kingdom Metazoa; phylum Chordata; class Actinopteri; order Aulopiformes; family Paralepididae; genus Notolepis; species Notolepis coatsorum. The sequence continues at coordinate 41,395 of NW_028170861.1, read as the reverse complement.
GGTGGGGGTCCGGGATCCTCTTCAGTGTGGCCAGGTTCCTCCTGGTGGGGGTCCGGGATCCTCTTCACTGTGGCCAGGTTCCTCCTGGTGGGGGTCCGGGATCCTCTTCAGTGTGGCCAGGTTCCTCCTGGTGGGGGTCCGGGATCCTCTTCAGTGTGGCCAGGTTCCTCTTCAGTGTGGCCAGGTTCCTCCTGGTGGGGGTCCGGGATCCTCTTCACTGTGGCCAGGTTCCTCCTGGTGGGGGTCCGGGATCCTCTTCACTGTGGCCAGGTTCCTCCTGGTGGGGGTCCGGGATCCTCTTCACTGTGGCCAGGTTCCTCCTGGTGGGGGTCCGGGATCCTCTTCAGTGTGGCCAGGTTCCTCCTGGTGGGGGTCCGGGATCCTCTTCAGTGTGGCCAGGTTCCTCCTGGTGGGGGTCCGGGATCCTCTTCACTGTGGCCAGGTTCCTCCTGGTGGGGGTCCGGGATCCTCTTCAGTGTGGCCAGGTTCCTCCTGGTGGGGGTCCGGGATCCTCTTCACTGTGGCCAGGTTCCTCCTGGTGGGGGTCCGGGATCCTCTTCACTGTGGCCAGGTTCCTCCTGGTGGGGGTCCGGGATCCTCTTCACTGTGGCCAGGTTCCTCCTGGTGGGGGTCCGGGATCCTCCTGGGCTTCTGGCTCAGGGATGGTCTGCTGCCCCTCTCTCTCTCTGGCTCTGCCCTCTTCCTGTAGCACACACAACACACACACACACACACACACACACACACACACACACACACACACACACACACACACACACACACACACAGTCACAGTCACAGAGAGTGAGGGAGAGAATAAATGTTTAACATCTTTAATGAACTGCAGCAAATGTTGTTTCTCTTTGGTAAAGGAAGGAAGTGTAGCTACTAGCTAATAAATAATATTAGTCAATAATATGTCTTAAGTTTTAAATAAATCTTACCAACATTACTACAATATTAGTAGAGCAGTGACATTTCTTAAGTGGGTTAGAATACATTCTAACATTATTATTTAAATGTTTGTTTACCTGAAGGGCTACAGCTTCAGCAACCACTCTGGCATAGGTTTCCTGTCTCCTCTGGGGACAGGAATGGCAGGGATTTGAACCTTGGGTCAAGGGTGGAAGCTGTGTAGAGGGTGTTCTTCTCTGCTGCACTGGCATATCTCTTTTTAAGATATTGACTGATGCTTTTTTTAATGTCTCTGACCAGCACTGTGTCGCCGATGCTGCCCTGTGTGTCATGCAACAGCTGTGCCAGCAGGGGTGCTACGAGTGACAGAGTAGGATTATTTTCTTCAGACATCACAGTGGTCGCCACTTGCATCGACTTCAAAGCCCGGACAATTTCTTCTGCATGACCAATGTCCGTCTCATTCAGGGTGAAGATATCTGTGCTGCTCCTTCTCACTTCGGGAGACAACAGCGCTGCGCAAATGGCAGGCTGTTGTTCAAGGAACCGCCGGAGCATTTCATACGCACTATTCCATCTCGTGCTGACATCAGTCTTTAGCTTGTGGCTACTGCCTGCATGGATTGATTTATTTTCTTAGCTCGGTCAGAATTGGGGGCTAGCTTTGTCAAGCTAAGTTTGTCCAGTGTTGGCTGACTTTTCGGTGTAGGTGGCTTTGCTTTGCCGTCATTTCCAGCTTCAACCTCTGGATGGTGGCGTGTGAGGTGAAGCCGCAGGTTAGTTGTATTCCTGCAGTATTACATTTTCATTTGACACTCCCTGCAAATTGCATGTGCCATATCGATCTCCTTAGTTCCTGCCTTGTTGTAAAATGTTTTGGTCTTTTTCCCCCTCCATTTTCCTCCGATTTTCTCCCATCCCAATGTTAGTCGTATGCCAATTCCCAGTCCCTTCCTGGTCGCTGCGCTTTACCCCCCACAGTCAGATCATCTGGGAGAGTGGAGGCTACCACGTGCTTCCTCCGACACACGTCCAGCCAATCACCGCTTCTTTTCACCTGGCAGCGCGGATTCTCATTGAGAGGGCGTAGCGTGTGGGAGGACCACACTATCCCCCTCACGTCCAATCCGCGCTTAGCAGGCGCCCCGACCGAACTGTAGGAGTCGCTGTTTACAACGACCCGGACCCACCCCGCCAGCTTCTCCCACCCTCTGATACAGCCAATTGTATCAGTGCAGACGGCCAGCCAAGCTGGTGACAACCCCGGAGCTGTGAGCTGGATTCGAACAGGCGAACCAAGCTCACAGCTCCGGGGCTGGTGACGAACGCAATCTCCGCTCGACCACCTAACCGCCCTTGGACGGCGCATTTCTAATCTTATTCTCTGCTGACTGTAGGGCTGACCTTCGATGCTTTTTTTGGCAATCGAAGCTTCGGGGCCGAGCTTCGATTTTAATTCGGAGCTTCGAGAATTTTTTATTTTATTTTTTTATCTTATGTTGTGGGACTTGTACAGCACTTTGGTAAACTTTGTTGTTTTTAAATGTGCTCTATAAATAAAGTGGATTGGATTCATTAATTAAGTAGCCCCTTTCGTGACTGTGACGCAGCCAACAAGGTTTCACTCGGCTGCGCTGCCTGGGTGCAGTGGGGCTGCTCTCACAGCCAACGACATGACATTACATAATTATGTTGCAACCTTCGTCTATCAAGAAAACAATTATATAAATATTTATGTAGTTGATAAGAGACAAAGGCAGAATTCAACTTAATTAAGCACGTTTTATTACGACATATTTGTATATGGGTCACTCGGGACACTTTAAAAAAGCAGCACAATGAACACAAATCTGTCCGACATAGTCTTAAATAACAAACGGCATTGCTTCGCTTCTTCGTCGACGTGTCTGCTGCACATGTCCTTGTTGTTTTCAACACAGATAATCTCCACGTGCTTGTTGTAGAGAGGTGGAGTCGAGGCGCCGCTTACTTTCGTTTCATTGGAATGGAGGTGGGAAGGCGCAGCTTACTTTCGTTTCATTGGAATGGAGGCGCAAGATTTTGGAGGCAGAAAAAAATTAATAATAATTAAAAATAATTACATTTTTATTTTTATTTTTTTTACTTCGATTTTTTTTTATGTTCGAAGCTTGTGCCATCGAACGAAGCTTCGAAGTATTTAAGACAGCCCTAGCTGACTGCATATTTGTTTTTCTTTGTTTAACTTCCTGTGCTCCCGCTCACCATGACTGCTAAACTGACTGATGTTAATTTCACCAGAAACAAACTCATTTTTTTTGTATCATTCTTTCTAAAAGAAAAGAGGCCTAGAAGCGTGGCTAACACTAATGGCACACATACCAGAGGCTAACTGCCTACGAAAACAGGCACAGAGGCACTGAAAGAGGATTTCACCCATCTAATGAACACACTAGAGTAGACAAATATCAAGATGTATCCATCAGTGGACCAATTGCATGCTTTTGCAGAGGACAAGAAGCCTTCAGTTGACTCCTTCAGACATTAAGCACCCCCCCCCCACAGCCCAGATGGAATGATAAAACATTTTAAAATATATTTTTTAAATATTATACTTTTTTTTCTCTTCTAGTCGACTAACGGCAAATGTTGGCCAATCATAGTCGAGCATCCAAATCCTTAGTCGGGGACAGCCCTAACTACTACGTATCGATTCCCCCCCCCACTCCTAACGGGGTGCTTACCAATAAGGGCTTTCAAAATAAATAAATACCAATTCAGCGGTTCTCGAGTTACATGCCGATATGTGAGGCGTGCCCCAGTACGCAAAAGTACACATTACCACTCCCGGGGCTCTAGTTCCGTCAATCATTTGGCGATCTCGAAAATCTTTGCACAGGGTTGTAGCCAATGTGTGGCTTTCCAATGATACATGATATGATAATTGGGGATCTAATACGGTCTCTATTGATCGATTTATGATAAAGAAAAGCAGTTAAGGCTTAACAGGTGAAGCCGCAGCATGCCTATACATTACATCACCATATTCCAAAACTGATAAGAACAACAATTATTTTATCAAGATTATCCACATGGAACTTAAATTTCGTCCAAAGTGTTAACAAGGGCCTCCTGAAGAGATCAAAAGAAAGCTGCAATTTCTCAATGGCCAACTGAACAGAATCAGCAATACAGTACACAATGTATCATCAGAATACAAATGGAAATTACATCCGTACAAAGAAGAAACAATATGATTGATGTAGATCGTAAAAAGGACCGGACCCAAAACGGAACCTTGCGGCACACCTTTATATGGACAAATTTCAGATTGGGCTTGACCCAACTTCACACACTGTTTACAATGTTGGATTTTAGAAGCAGGTAGTGATCAACTGTATCAAAGGCTTTTGACAAATCTACAAAGAGGGCAGCACAGTGTTTCTTCTTATCTAATGATGAGATCATATCATTTGTAACCAGAGTGATGGCTGATGTAGTACTGTGTTTGGCTCTAAAACCAGATATAAAATATTACATTTACAAAGAACAAATTACAGAATAAAAAAATATTCATCACAAGTCATCGACTTCAGGGTCCATACAGGGGCAATATAAATCGGTAAAAACATCTGCAGCCAGATGTCCCTGCCTCAGTCATTAAGATTAACTTTAAATGCATCCAATGAGACCACCTACCAAAGATTTAGATAATTAGTAGAGGGAGCAACATACTTAAACCCCCTTTTTCCCAATCCAGTACAGGCTTCAGGGACAGATAGTAGGAATAAGTCCTGGGAGCGAAGACAATAACTTCCCATACCTTTTTAAAGAATGTAGATCCATAGGTATGATGGAAGCAAACCAAGAATAGCCTTATAAAAAACAATATGCCAATGGTTAAGTCTATGGGTGGACAAGGCAGACCATCCGACCCAAACATGCAAAGAGCCATGGTGAGTAAGGCGGAGCTACAATATGTTAGATCCTTGCACATTTGTAAAATGCCCATCCCATGTTTGAGCTCCCTAACCTGGCGTATTCCCTGTAAGAGGGTACAGTACATTATACAAAAATAATATAGAAACAGAAAAGTTAATAACAATTTGGTTGGCTATTATAGATTTAAACTGACCAATGGATACTCAAGTATTGAGTTTAAAGTGCTTTTGCAAAAGATTCCATGTGTCGGGGGCACAGAAGCTAAAAGCAGATTTTCCTAATTCAGTGCAAACTCTGGGGACCTTAACACATTGAGTGCCACGCCCCTTCCGGGAAGTGACCACTTCCGTGCCACCCAATAACCCCATGTAAACGTAGTTGTAGTTTGTAGAACTAAACCTATAGTTTATAGTATCGCTATGGGTCTAATAACGCCCTCGAGTCTCATTGAGCTGCTTCTGGTCAACGTGCAAAAAACTGATTATTTTTTCATCCTTACATTTCCATTTTATACCGTTTTGAATATGAACATAGTCCGGCCGCTTCTGAGCAATTCCAGGGAAGAGACACGAAAACTGCGTTTTTGTGTAATTCAATAAACACATTGCAATTTTTCGCCTGATTATCGGATCTTCCTGAAATCAACGCTAGATCATCACTATTATCCTTTGTCATGCACGCATGCAATGTGGCTTAGACCGGTGCCCCCCCCCCCCCCCCCCCCCTCCTGCAACCCAACGGCAGAACAGCTAGACGCATAAACACATATAGCTTCAATCGCAGTAGAAATAAATATCAGATCAACGCAAGCTTTCATATATGGTGTCCTTACCTGGTCTCTGAAGTAATGAAAAAAAAAATAATCCAATAATCTCATCGCCATTCCAGTTATCCACAGCGATCGTGCCTCCGACGTTATTGGGCATTGCTCTTCAACGGGCTGGCGGGGTCAGTTGTCCAAGCCATCCCTAGAAGCGTGTGTTTTGCCGGAGTGTTTAGGACCTGCCCCCACACCGCAGCTCAGTATAGAAAATAAACGAACCCGTTTCTAACCGGGTGCATTACTGGCCGAAGGCGTTAGAGGGCGGTATATTACCGTCTGCCAGCTCCGACACACTCGGAACAGTATGCACAAGGTGCCCCGCTGATTTATGAATGGATATAGATAATAAAAGAAATACCGTGACAGAAACGTAGATCTACGTTTCCGGCACTCAGCGATCGGACGACAGAAACGTAGTTCTACGTGAACGGCACTGAAAGTGTTAAGTGGCTTTATAGTATGTCCAAAATCCAAAACAGAAATAGCTTCAACAACCCTCTTTCTGCTAAGCATAGGAAAACAAGTTTTGTTTCTGTACAAAAAGCCAACATTCGGTTGCAGATTACATGCAAGGTTATCGACATGGCATTTAATTGTACATTTCTGATCAAGCCAGATGCCAAGGTATTTATATTCTTTAATTCTCAATAATAGACCCACAGACTGTACCTTTAGAGAAGAGCATGAACTTTGTTTGGTTTGAGTACCAGTTTAAGATTAACAAGCGCATCCTGCAAAGTATTAAATGAGAGTTGTACATTTCTAATGGCTAGTTGTACAGGGTCAACAACACAATAGACGATAGTGTCATCCGAGATTATAGAGATGATCCTGACAATATCGGAGACAATATCATTCATATAAATAGTAGGCGTCTAAGGAGGTTCAAAGGGAGTAAAGAAGATCTTAAAGAACTTCTACTCATGCACAATAGAGAGCATCCTGACTGGTAACATCACCTCCGGTTTGGGAATAGCACCGCACACAACCACAGCAGACTGCAGAGAGTGGGTCGATCAGCCAAACACACAATTGGACGCGGGCTTCCCACTCTCCAGGACATTTAAAGCAGTCATTGCAGCGCCAAGGCTAAGAGAATAGTCAAAGACTCTAGCCACCCAAACAACTGCCGCTATCTCATGGCCAGTATAGATAGTTTGCATTTTGTACCTCATTGTTTAAATGTTGTACTTTAGTTTGTATATTGTATATTTTGTATAGTGTTTGGATCCTATTATTTTAACTTTTTTACTGTATGAAGCATATTATCAGGGGGCTCATACAGAAGCAAGCATTTTACTGTAATGTACTGTACATGTACTTTATATGTGACAAATAAAACAACACTTGAAACTAAACTAGTAAATGTAAAAGTATGCCTTTTCGATAAATAGCTCTGAAACCATTTGTAAGCAGATGTGTCAAAGCCAACATTCATTAACCTTTGCAATAGAAGAGAGTGATGAACTGTGTCAAATGATTTTGACAGATCTACAAAACAGGCAGCACAGTGTTTTCTTCTGTCAAGGTCAGATACTATACCATTTACAACTAAAGTAGTGGCTGTTGCTCTAAACTCACATTGATGTGGGCTTAATATAGAGTGATCTGAGAGAAACAGATCTTTGCAAGACAGGATAGCTTGGATATTGGTCGATAGCTATTAAGATGAATTCTATCTCCACCTTTATGTAATGGAACAACATGAGCTATTTTCCCAGATACTAGGAACTATACATGATGGCAATGAGAGAGAAAAAAAGTTAGTTCTGTAATTACTGGAGCAGCTAACCTGAGGAGAAAAAAAGAGTCTAGCTTAACCTCTCCAGTTGATTTCCTGGTATCAATGGTCTGTAATACTTCAAAAACAACACAGGGAGAGAAGGGCTGCAAGGTAAACTGAGGCATGCCTCATAGCGTGCACCAGCTCATGATCACCAAGAGGGGGCTCCATTATTATCAAACAAATGACCGGCTTCAGAAAATGTGTCTATGAAAGGCCAGACAAATCTCTTTCTGCTCAGATATTAGACAATTAAATAGAATTCACCACTTTTCTTTTTTTTTGTCGTATAAAGGGATCTAAATATGAGCTGGTGATAAAATTCAAATAGTAGTTTGATTTGGCATTCAATACCTCAGGTGCACATTTATTTCTAAATTGCCTAAATAATGACAGATGGGAAGGGTCTCCAGAGTGTCTGTGTGTTCCTTTCTCTAAATAAATCACATAGCTCAGGTGAGAACCACAGGGTTAATCTATCTTTTATCCTCATTTATTTAAAAGGAACATGTTTATTGATGACAGAGAACAACAGCAGGGGTGTCTTTTGGAAATAGTGTGAGATTTTGTTTTCTGGAGTTTTTGATACATGCTGTGGGGCAGTGATCTCTGATTCCCAACTCGAATACTCTGCAAGCTGAATTATTATTACATCTATTTTAGAAAATCAAATCAATTGAGGTGGATTTAGCCATGTTTTTCAGGTTTGGCCTGGTGGGTTCAGTAACCAGCTGGGGAAGATATAAATTACCACTAACCTCCTTAAAGTAGTTGGAGGCATTACTTAACCAATTAACATTAAAATCACCAAAGACAATCATCTCAACGTCTGAATAATGGGAGAGTAACACTGCTAGTTTATCAATGGAGCTGATCACGTGATTCAGTTAACACTAAAATATCAGAATCAATCTGAGAGACCAGCATTTTCAGATGATCCATATTTTGTTCTTTTACCAGACTCCTTACATTTAAATTAGTGCTGAAAATTAATTTACATAATAAAACATTTGCATGTTCTTCGTATCTGATTCTAGGGACATCTATCGATCTCAGGGAATGTATTCCCAGTGTCAGAAATACTGTTGTCTGTTACTAGGCTTGAGTAAATTGTAATGAACCAAATGAGAATATCAATTAAATATATATATATTTTTTTATCTTTGACTGTGACTAACACCATGCTAAAATTGACCAGACCTGAAAAATCTAAGCAAATGAATAAAGGGAAGATGATTAAACAGAAGGTTTTGTAGATACAGTACTGAATTCTGCTATCCGGACACATGCAATTTGAAATATGATTATAGAATATCAGGCCTAAAATGGTTATGCGATTAAAATGTGATTAATTAATTACAAATCCTGTAATTAATTAGATTAATTAATCCCCTGACGGCACTAATTTTAATTAATTCGTCCCAGGCCTTTTCTATGTTTAAAAGAGTGTGGACTAATGAGGCTGATTCAGGTGATAACATTTACATTTTACATTTAGTCATTTAGCTGATGCTTTTATCCAAAGCGACTTACAAGTTCTGTACGACAAGCCATCAGGAAGGGCACAACTCTATCAGCTGAGCAACAATGTTCATCAAAGTGTTGAGTGCTACAGTGTAGGTTAGTTTATTAGGACAAGTGCATGACAGTACGGTTAGTTAGGGTTAGATTTTTTTATTGTTTTTTTTTTTTTTTTTTTTGATAACACAGTGGCATGAAGGAGGGGGAGGGGTCCGCGAGTAGGGTGTGGGCATGAAGGAGGGGGAGGGGTCCGCGAGTAGGGTGTGGGATGTAACGGAGCATGTGAGCGGAGCGGGTGGATTTTGAAGGGAGCGCGGAGTGGGCTTTAAAATGGGTCAGAGCTCTCCTCCTCTCCGAGCCGCTCCCAGCCGCTCAGTGCACACGATCACACAGTGGTTTAAACTGATGTAATATACATGTAGTACAATGTCAAAGCAATAGGTGGCGATGTAGTTCAAACATGAAGGCCATTTTCAACCAATCAGAAGGGTGAACGCGTCGCTACACATCCTGCTAAGTCAAAACAGAAATCCGGGTGAACTATTTACTTAGCAACATTTATTTTCAGCAAGAAACAAAGTGCAATAAAAAAAAGGATACATTCACTGTGTTCTGCCTCATTTATTGATGAAACGAAACCAACATCAACACAATGTACCACCAAGAGCGGAGAGTTTAGTCTCACAAAAAGAGCGCTGATGTTGTTAGCTTACATGCTAACGTGAATGGGATCTGCCAGTATAAACATTAGCATTGCGGCTAGGCTAGCGTACATTATCATACTAAAGCTAGTTGAATGGATGAAAACGTTATTTAACAGATTGCAGAATGGGTACAATACAATACGGCTCAATACAAACAATTGTTAAAGGGCCCAGGGGGTGCAGACTGTTGTGGTTTGGTCAAATCAAGCTAATTTACATCATGCTCCAAAAAAAATCTTTTCTTCTTCTGAGCGGGCTGGAGCGCGGAGCGCTTGATGCGCAAATGAAGGTGAGCGCTGAGCGAGCGTAGAGCGGCTTGGGGGGGGGGGGGGGGGGGGGCAACATGAGCGAATGAGAGAGGAACTAAGCCGCCCAGAGCGAAGAACTGATTTCTCGGCCGCTCCGCGTCGCTCACATGCTCTGCGATGTAAACAGTCAATCACATGACTAGAGCCATATGAAATCCGTTTATTTTCTTTCCAAATTCAATTTTTTTTCATTTTAATATTTCAGAATTCTGTATTTTGCTTTGTACGCTCATTTTACCATCAGAAATAGTGTCTAATAAGTGGGAATGAATAAATGTCCACAATTTAATAAGATATAACAGTCCATTTAATAGGGCTGTCTTAAATACTTCGAAGCTTCGTTCGATGGGCATGGGATTCGAATATGAAAATAAAATTTGATTAAAAATATAAATGATATATATATATTTTTTTGCAAAATCAACTCTGCCTCTCTTTGTTAACTACAACAAGCAATGCTGTTTGTTATTTTTAAGATGAGGTCGGACTCGGCACTGACAGATTTGTGTTCATTGTGCTGCTTTTATAAAGCCTCAAATGATGGCTTACAATATTTCATGAAAGCAAAGTGTTTTGTTTGTCAAGATTTAAAAAGGTTTAAACTTTACAACACTGACAAAGTTGAACAAAGTGCTGTACAAGTAGGGCTGGGCAATATGGCCTAAATATGATATCACGATATTTTCTGACCTTTCGGCGATACACGATACGCATCACGATGTTTTTCTTTTTTACCCCAAACGATTCATTATGAGGCTTACCAAGACAGTATTTGAGTTTGCAAGCTAACATTAAAGACAAAATAAAATACCCATGCATTTAGCATTTTTATATTATATATTAGATTTAGATTATTGGATTATTAGATTATAATATATTGCATATATTTAGCAATGAGATATATGATTTAGATATGAAATATGATGAATTGAAAATGGGGGACCCTGATGTAAACAAGACAAAAGTCTTTCTCTGGTCTGCATCCCCTTAATGTATGTATGTATTGAGCTGTACTGTACCCATTCTGCAATATGTTAATAAAGTTTTAAATCAATCAATCAATCAATCAATCAATCAATAGCATTTTAGCATTTTTATGAAACTACTGTATATTTGTATGTCTCTAAATGTTTTTGAAAATGGAGGACCCTTATGTAAAAAAGCCGAAAGTCTTTTTCTGGTCTTCATCCTCCTGTACTGTATTGTACCCATTCTGCAATATGTTAATAAAGTTTTCATTCATTCATTCTGACGGACAACAGAATAATTTTGATTGACAGTCGAGTCTGCCAATTACGTCACACCGCTTGCACCCGCCCTGCTGTTCTTAGCACCAATCGGCAAGCGCCATTCGTTTTTGACTTCCTGAATGTCCGGTGTGCTGACATCAACAAAGCTACTTACATTAGCTCCCCGCAACCGACTAGTAGGAGACCAGTGCACCACAGGATGACTAAACCATAATGATTTTACCTCAACGAATGTTATAATAAAAGCCTTTCCATACATCTGTCTGATTGAAAACTTTATTAACAGACCGCGGAATGGGCATATCTCAACACAGGCTGAGATATGAACGAGTAACGTGTGGACCAGATTGATGCGACACAATCCTATTGGGCAAAACATCACGATATCCATGATGCATTGAAAAAGTGTATTGTTAATGAACTGTACCCGATATTTATATAATATCGTCATATCGCCCAGCCCTGTGTACAAGTCCCACAACATAAAACATTTAAGATTTTTTATTTTTTTTTTATACTTACAGTTGATTCCATTTTTATTGCTCAATTCCGCGATTCCGTCCGCCATTCCGTGATTGCGGATTTCATATGGCTCTACACATGACTGGACAGCGTGCTTTAAGTTAGCCACTAGCATACGGCTGCTGTTGCGTTTATCTGATAATCTTCAATAATAAAAGGTAGAATTCATCTTTCAGAGGTTTATTCAAAAGTGAACAAACGGGAAAATAATACGTTGCAATGGGGAAATTATACATTGCAACCGGCAGAATATACAGTAGCGTGGAGACGCCAAGACATTCTGCCCAGAACAAAGAAAACCAGCGTCTTATTGCCACTAAGCCAATGAAATGGCTTTTCAGAAAATAGTATCAGACCGAACAAGGACGGGCTTTCTTTCTTTTTTTTAATATCAGACTAAAAGAGGGTCTAGAATTTCAACAGTTCTTCATTTTAGAACACAGACTCATCTCCTGCCACAACAGGTGGCTGTTGTGAGTCCATATGAATTTGATGACATTCCCTGTGAGCGCACACTACCCAGTCTCACACTAGTCTCACACTAACCAGTCTGTTTTTAATGGACTCTGTCAGTTCTAAAAAGTGAGGAACATTCCCAAAACAGATTCAAATTGTCATTGAAAGCCATGTTCTGAGCACTGGAGCCAGGTGTGAAGACTGAGGATTCTACTCAACAGGCCAGTGTGGGAATGGGACCAGAGATAAAAACAGACTTTCCACATTAAAGGGGACATGCATTATAAATGCCTTTTTTCTGTGTTTAGCATGGTTTTATAGTAATACAGGTTAGTATCAATGGGTCTGTGTCTCTATTTACCATATTGACTCATCAGTCTAGTCTCGAGTTCACGAGATCCTCCCTCACTCAACTAAACTGTTCTGATTTGACGGTTTCTGTGATGTTAATATAGCACTGATTTGCATAACTAACGCCCCCTCTATGGTTGACAGCGACAGCCAACAGAGGAGGCAGATAGTGTAACCTGACACTTCCTCAGAGCGAGGCAGACAATGAGCGAGAGAGAGAGAGAGAGAGAGAGAGAGTCGGGGAAGCAGCACATACTCATTTACACAGTGCTTATGGGCGGAGCCAGGCCAACACAGCCTGAAACTCAAAGTGAGAAAAATGTGGCTTTTGAGTACTTGATTAGAAATATAAAACAATGATTTTTTTTTAATAAAAGCATACAGATGTATTCAATAGACTCACAGGAATTGTGTAAAGTTGCCCAAATAGTGCTAGGAATAGCAATGCATGTCCCCTTTAACTTAAAAAGTTAAGAAGAAGAATCTCTGGTCAGCTCAGACTGCTGGTGAGCTAGCATAGACTGTAAACATAACGAGCATAGACTGTAAAAGATGAGATACTCATGTACATGTCTTACTTTATAGCCTTATGTAATAGAAATGTCAAACATATGGCCAATATCTCATCAAGTGGAATCAGATCCATTCTGGAGGAAAGCTGGGAACCTTTTCCTTCTCCTCTGATGTTACTGGAGGAGTAAGCTTTATGACAACTTGATAATAGATCTGACCAACTGTAGTCGATACAGATCAATGAAATGTAGCTAGTATCACCCTGATAGCGATATTGGCTATATGATCTGTGCATCCCTATATAGGCCTATTCGTTCAACATGTTACTTTCCTGGCAAGAGTGTAGTGTTTGTTACTTTCAAAAGTAATGGTTACAACTAATTACAGTTAAATTCTTCTTCTTTCTAGACTCTCTTGCCTTACAACTGTTCATCTGTGAAGAGGAGGTTCCCCCTGAGCAGCAGGAGAGGAGCCCCAGTCTGGACCAGGAGGAGCCAGAGCCCCTACAGATTAAAGAGGAACAGGAGGAACTCTGGAGCAGTCGGGAGGGAGAGCAGCTCCAAGGTCTGCAGGAGGCTGATATCATGAAGGTCACATTCAACCCTGTCTCTGTGAAGAGTGAACATGATGAAGAGAAACCTCAGTCCTTGTGGTTTAACCAAACCCAGGACCCAGAGTCCCTACAGATTAAAGAGGAACAGGAGGAACTATGTCAAGATCTAGAGGAGGCTGATGGGTGCAAGATGATCTTACATCCTGTGAAATATGAAAACTATAGTGAGAATACTCTGTCCTCACTGCTCAGCCAAACCCAGGACCCAGAGCTCCTACAGATTAAAGTTGAACTACATCAAGGGCTGGAAGAAGCGGATCGCTCCAAGATCACAGTAGACCCAGTGAAATGTGAAGATGGTGAAAAGAATGATCAGCCTCTTCAAACCCAGAGGGAGAGAAACGGAGAAGCATATTCTTTACCCAGCACTTCAACTGAACAGATGAAAACAGAACCTGATGCTGAGGACTGTGGAGTATCAGTACCAGCCAGTAACCTAGATCCAGCTGGTGATTTAGAACCAACTAGATATGGCCAGCCTCTCTCTTCAGACTGTTCAGGAAATGAGACTGATGACAGTGATGACAGTTCTGAAAATAATACCAATGACGGCGATGAATGGAAGGAGAGTGGCGGACCAGGTTTGTTGACTCTGAAACCAAAGAAGACACAGAAAATACAAAGTTTGTCTAGCAGCAGTCCTGGGTTCAGAAAGAAGGGAGATCTGAAGATACACATACGTAAGCATATTGGAGAGAAACCATTTAGTTGTTCAGTTTGTGGGAAAGGGTTCAGTAGGAAATATATTCTGAAGACACACATGATGACTCATACAGGAGAGAAACCATTTAGTTGTTCGGTTTGTGGGAAAGGGTTCAGTATGAAGGGATATCTGAAGACACACATGATGACTCATACAGGAGAGAAACCATTTAGTTGTTCGGTTTGTGAGAAAGGGTTCAGTACGAAGGGAGATCTGAAGAGACACACAATAACTCATACTGGAGAGAAATCATTTAGTTGTTCAGTTTGTGGGAAAGTGTTCAATTTAAAAGCAAATCTTAAGAGACACATGATAACTCATACAGAAGAGAAACCATCTAGGTGTTCGGTTTGTAAGAAAGGGTTCAATAGCAAAGAACATCTGAAGCAACACATGATAACTCATACAGCAGAGAAACCATTTAGTTGTTCGGTTTGTGCGAAAGTGTTCAATAGCAAAGAACATCTGAAGAGACACATGATAACTCATACAGGAGAGAAACCATTTAGTTGTTCGGTTTGTGGGAAAGGGTTCAGTCAGAAAGGAGATCTGAAGAGACACACAATAACTCATACTGGAGAGAAATCATTTAGTTGTTCAGTTTGTGGGAAAAGGTTCAGTATGAAGGGAAGTCTGAAGACCCACATGATGACTCATACAAGAGCGAAACCATTTAGTAGTTCACTTTGTGAGAAAGGCTTCAGTATTAAGGGAGATCTGAAGAAACACATAACTCATACAAGAGAGCCATTTAGTTGTTCAATTTGTGGTAAAGGGTTCGGTAGGAAAGAGAATCTTAAGACGCACATGAGAACTCATACTGGAGAGAAACCATTTAGTTGTTCAGTTTGTGGGAAAGGGTTCAGTATGAAGGGAAGTCTGAAGAAACACATGATAACTCATACAAGAGAGAAACCATTTAGTTGTTCACTTTGTGAGAAAGGCTTCAGTATTAAGGGAGATCTGAAGAAACACATGAGAACTCATACTGGAGAGAAACCATTTAGTTGTTCAGTTCAAGCTCTGTAGACTTGAAAAGAAGAGAGAACAGGTCCCAAAACACAATTTGCAGTATAAACAATAGGAACTAGGGGTGGAACGGTTCACAAAATCGACGGTTCGGTTCGTATCATGGTTTTGGGCTAACTGTTTTTGGTTCGGTTCGATATACGTTGTTTTTTTACACTCGAATCTAAACGTGCTTCTCATTTATAAAAAAAAAAAGCCTTAAATAATGTTTGGCACACAAAGACCGAACTGACTGAAAAATATAGGCTACATTTGTCAAAATATTAACTTAGTGCAAACAAACAATATGCTCAGCCAGCACTAGAATTTCCATTCTTTAATATAAACACAAAAAAACAATGTCAACAATGTTTAAATTCCCTGATTGTCAGTTCTTAATGGAAAGAATAGTTTTCCGCTTGAAATTAAAGTGCAGTATTTGAAATCCAATGAAAGGAATATGGCTGGATTTCTTATCAAAGGGAAAAGTGTCAGTTATTTAAAATAAATAAACAAATTAGAAGGCCATCAATATAAATTGCAGCATACATCACTAACACACACACACTGTACTGTTTCAAAACAAAACTGCTCTGTTCATTCTATTTAAAAAAATACGTACATTATCTGTCTACATTTATTTAGACTGTGGTGACACAATTGGTGCAGACATTCACTGGACTTGAGGAGCGGGGGAATGCTCCTTTAAGCCTGGGGATTCTGGGAACGGGTTGGGTATTTGGTGACGTATATTATGTCACCTGTCAGCTGTCAGCTGGCTGCTGTCACTTTGAAGTAATAACGTTAAACGTCTCTGCACTCTGTTTGATGTATGTAATTATGTTGGGAAGTAAAGGAAAGACTCGACTACCGTCTCCCGTTTCATCCTTTCTTGCGATCCCACAAGACTAACATTATTTAAATATTGAGTGCAACTGTGGTTGATTACCATAATTCGGTGAGTTGGGACTATCTATGGGTTGGCGGGTCCGCAGGGACATTTTAGCGTCACGGACCTTCAGCTCAGCCAACGTTATCAGCTCCGGTAACGTTAGGAGTTCATAACATGCAGTGGAAAAGCGGCAATAGTCCTAAACACAGTTGTATGTTAGCCTTCTTGGATGTTGAATAAACGCCATCATCAGTCTTTAAACACCCCGCCTCTGAAGGCCTCTGCATGCTACAGCAACTGCAACACAACATCAGCGCGACTTCAACGCAACATGTTGCAGAGGGTGTTGTAGAGTGTGTTGTGAGGATGTTGCGTACCTCTCCCCAAAATCTAATCTGAACAACCTTGCGTTGATGTTGCGTAGCAGTGATTGGTTGGTTAGCGAATGGGGGCGGGGCTGTCAGAATAATATTGGTCCCGCAGGGAGGAATACTATCCTCGAGTTAACCTAATTTATACAAATGGAAGTATTGATTTCGCCGTAACGAATCATTAAAAAAATATACCGTTAACTGGAATATGTTGTTTCTTTACACATATGCTGGATTATGTAATTGGTTTGTCATGACAAACTAATAAAAAATCGCGAATTAACCGGTGGTTATCCTATTATATTAACATAGCTACAACAACACACAGTAACATTAATATAATTACATGCATCATTGTTTACAATGAACGGTGGGGCTAATCGAAAGGACTGGACACGGACAAGTTAAACAGCAATCAATTAATTTAATATAACAGGTAGTTCGAGCTGCATTGTCGTGCCTACAACCACAGCCACAGGGATATATCCGGCTTTGACGAGCTCTCTCTCCTGCCGATTAAATTCAGCAGCTCTTCCTTGACCTCGAGTGCCTGTAGCTGCCTGCATTTGAACAAAGGCGTCCATCCCTGCTGCTAGCTAACGTTAAAACTAACCTAAAGTTAGTTGTTCACTAACAATCTACAGACACCAACAAACACAGAACCGGACTAAGTTACACAAGCAGAAAAGCATCACAAATACTTCCGGTCGGGGGGTTTCAAAATAAAAGGGCGACGTCTAAAGTACCGGAAATACGTTTATTTTGTACATTATCTAACGTTAAAACGAACCTAAACTAACATTACAACTAACCTAAAGTTAGTTTAGGTTCCTGTTAACGTTAGATAATGTACAAAATAAACGTATTTCCGGTGCTTTAGACGTCTCTTTTTTATTTTGAAACCCCCCGACCGGAAGTATAAATTATGCTTATTTTTCTGCTTGTTATCAATGGGTTGGTTGAGAAGGGAAGTTTCATCTATCTAGGGAACCTATAGCTACATCCGGGGTACAATGTTGCATAGGCTGCGCGTCGATGTTGCAGAAGCATAAAGGCAGAGTGTCTGCAACATGTTGTGTTGCAGTTTCTGTAGCATGCAGAGGCCTTAAGACTCCCATTTTCTCCTCTGCTAGCTAGTAGCTACGATAACATTTCATTGACTGTATTAGCTGGCTGGCTACCATGGTTAAAACATACGTTGTGTTGTACAAACTGCTAACGTTATGGCAAGATGTGTGTAGGCCTATAATGTTAATGGCTATGTTTTTAAAGTCGTAATGAAGATTGATTTATATTGCGCTTGCCATTTACACAAACTGACTAGCACCTGCAGTGCTGCTGCTGCCTGCAGCCAGCGCTCACCTCTCCCGGCTCCGTGCCAAATGAAGTTTTTTCTTTTTTTATTTGCGCATCCCCTGAACCGTACAATACACAGACGCCCCGAACCGTGGAGGTCGTACCGAACGGTGTACGGTTCTAATGCGTATCGTTCCACCCAGGGTACAAAATAGTTACACGCCCAGCGCCATTGGCTTGTAGATTTATTCTTTGGCGATTAGAATTTAAGGTCTGCCCGCCACCTGGCGGCTAACAAAATACACTGCATCTACCGCTTCTCCTCCGCTCCAATCCACTCCCTCCAGGCCACTCACAGTGGTTTAACACTGATGTAATATACATGTAGTACAATGCCAAAGCAACAGATGGCGATGTACAAACATGAAGGCCATTTTCAACCAATGAGAAGGGTGAACCTGTGATATCCTGTTCAGGCTTTGTCACTCACATCCTGTTAGAAAAGGTTTTGACGCCATTGTTGTTGTCGTTAGCTTACATGCTAACGTTAATGGCAGCGACCATAGCATTGTGGCTAGGCTAGCTATCATCGCTTAATAGAGCTAGTGAATGGATAAACAACGTTATTTAACATTGCAGAATGGGTACAATTACAATGCGGCTCAATACAAACAATTGTTAAGGGGCCCAGGGGGTGTAGACTGTTGTAGTTTGAGCTAATTTGCACCATGCTCCAAAAAAAATTAAAATCTGCCGAGCGATGTGGCGCGGGGAGCGGGGAGCGCTCGATTCAAGGTGAGCGAGCGGAGAGTGACTTGGGGGCGGGGTCAACATGAGCGATTAGCGGAGCAATTCGTTTCCTTATATCGCTTCCTCCAGGGTTCCAACTTGTGTTGACAAAATGCAACCCTGTTCAGCTACGGGGAATCAGCGCTCTCTCTCTAGACAAGAAAGGTGCACTCAGTAGAGCACAGATGTCCGCCAGGGCGGCAGCCACACATACTAATAATAATAATAGATTGGATTTGTAATGCACTTTTTGTTCACTGGGATCCCAAAGTGCTACACTACATGGTTAAAACAGTTAAAAAAAATTGAAATAAAATAGTTATTACTTGTGTCCCGACCCCACTTCTATGTTTCAATAAATTATTTGCATTTAAAACTATTAACGCTGACTCATTCCTTCAGTCCACTCAAAATTATACTAATATTCCTTATGTTGTTTATGATATTAATTGAAAATAGCATATGAGAGTATTATATGTAATAATAACACATGGCGATATACTAAAAAGCTATTTATAATTTTTGGCTAGTAAAAAATCTGCCCGGCTGGTACTTTTAAAAATCTACCAGCCTAATGGCTGGTAAGTCAAAAAGTTAAGTTTGTTCCCTGGTTCCACCCCTAATAGGAACCCCCATATACTTTGTTTTATGTCACTCAAAGTGCTGTACAAGTCACACAACAAATATTTACACAGATATAAAAAAATATGTCACATAAAAAGGCAGGTCTCTCAAGCTGTGTCAAAACCAAAAATAAAGGTGTTTTGATGATTTAAACACCTGCAGAGTGGGGGCCTGCCTAACATGCAGAGGCAGCTCGTTCCTGAATTTTGGGGCTGCCACTGCGAGAGCACGGCCCCCCCCCTAAGCTTCAGCCTGGACTTAGGAACAGCCAGTAGGAGCTGATCTGAGGGACCTTGAAGGAACATAAGGTTCCAGCAGGTCCGAGAGGTAGACAAGCCGTTCAGACACTTAGCCAACAGTAAAATCTTAATTTTGATCCTAAAACGCACAGGAAGCCAGTGGAGGGAAGCCAGTACAGGGGAAATGTGCTCTCGCTTACGTGTACCAGTTGGCAGACGAGCAGCAGCGTTCTGGACTAACTGCAAGCGAGAGAGGGAGGCCTGACTGACACCAACATACAAGGCATTACAATAATCAAGACCAGAGGTCATAAAAGCATGTATAACATTTTCAAAAACATTGAGATAAAAAAGGTTCGACCTTGGACAGCCTCCTAAGCTGGAAAAAGCTCTTTCCCACTACAACACGTATCTGTTTGTCTATCTTAAGGTCACAGTCGATCTTCATATACTGATTATCCTGTGTATGTTCTACTGTAGGTTTCACTTTCTACTGTTGTCTCAGCTACGAAATTCTGGACAAAATTACATCCACCATCAAATATCTTCTCTGATAAACTAATCAAATAGGGGTCCAAAGCCTAATTTATATAAATGTGGGCCTTAACATGAAAAAGGTTGAGTCCTTAACATGAAGTAGTGCAAAAAAAAGGAAGAATAAAGTAATTTTGCTTATGTCCTCTAAATCAGAGGAGGAAGGAGAATGGAGAGTTTAGACAAAGGCGTCAGGTCAGATGGCGGCTGACCTCTGACCCTGTGTTTCATATTAACGACCTCCCTATTGACCAGAGGGTTTCAGTCGTTCTGTCTTGTAGAAAGGACCAACTCCTGTGTCATCTTGGATATAATTCTGGATCCTTGTTCATTAAAGTGGACGCTAGTTAGCCTACAGACCAGGCATGCTAAGAAGTAAGCTAGCTAGCCCTCCCTGCTCCTAGTCCTCAGATGTATGTTATCCTCTGGGTCTGAAACAGACGAGAATACTAAAGAAGCCCCCCGGACCAACATGGCTTATAAAGTCACACTGTGTGTGTCAGGGTCTCATCATCATGAAAGTATAGGAATAATAGTATTTCCTCTGTGTCTCTTCACTAGCCACTAGGCATGTGTTAGCTCAGCACAAGCCTTGCACATCCACACCATGCCAGAGCCGGGATGCTGTGAGGGGAGCTGTTGGCTAGTAAAGACAAAATAATATTTTTCCTAATACTGTATGTGAACGACATTGCCAGGAATTGCATGATGAGAGACGATACCAACACACTAAGTCAAAGTGACTTTATAAAATGTTTTACCAGGAGACTTCTTTGTTTGCTACATATCAATGTGTTTGCTTCAGACACACATCCACGCAGGCTAGATGGTAGGTTAGCCAAAGGATGCTACGTGCCGACTAATTGATGCTAGTTTCTTTTACCTCTGCTCTTTGATTGCTTTTAAATACAGCACACATGGTACTAGGTCACAGCATTACTTAGCTTAGCTATAGATACACCGCATGTACAAAATGAGCTTGGCAAAACTGGTTTTAAATATTATACCCCAGACAAATGGAATGAACTTGAACACATGCAATGCACCTTGAAGGTAGAACATTTCATTCCGTTAGAAGATAAAACATTTTTGAACTCTTGATATTTTAGTTGTTTGTACTTGTTTCATTTGATAAACATGTTTGTTGATGTTCAACAGAATATTTGTCGGAACTGTACTTTTCTGTCCAATGTCTTTTTTTTTATATGTCTTGTAAACAGGCAGCTCATGAAAAAAGATAGAAAGTCTCATAGTGCTTTACCTGTACAAATAAAGGACAAATGCATAAATAAAATAAAGATATATGCCTCAACTTGTACTGATGAAACCCTCATACACCTCTGAATGATCTTCTATTAAAACATGTAGGAGTGAATGACTGTTCATGTCTATAGCACCACCTTGATTTATACAGTCCGCATCATCCAATATTAAAAGATTTTAGCGAATAATGGGGTGTCCAATGTTGATCATTAAAAAATTATGAAATATATAAATCAATTAGAAATATGAGCAATAGGTTCAGTAATTGAATCGGCTACAAGCTTTAAACGATGAGGATCCAGGTTGTTGGGTCCAGATTACTTTATCAATATCTTTCAGAACTTTACTGATCTCCACTGGAAATAGGTCTAAAACAAAGGGCTCTCTAGGTTGGTCTGCACAGGACAGGTTCACACAACTAATGAGAGCTTAGAGACCCTGCTGAATATGTATTAAAAACAGACCCAGCTGATATAAAATGCTCATTAAAGCGCCCAACAATATCATCCTTGCTCTTCATTTAAGTTGAGTCACTAAAGTGCCTTCAGGAAGGCCTGAAGTGGAACTGGAACAATGATTTGATCCGTTTCCAAAATAGATTTGATATAATATTCTGACTCGGATACCCTAGTCCGGATTGTGCATTTATAGCGCTAATGCAGTCCAGTCTGCAGGGGAGTTAGTGTGTCTAGCTATGGTCCAGAAATGCAGAAAACCTTCAAATAATTTAAAATACCTCTTAAAAAAAACACAAGGTTTGAATGGGATCTAATGTAGATTTGCTTAAATCTTTTGGGTTGGGCCTAATAAGAGCATTAATAAATTGCATGTCTCCTCAAAGATGATATATTTGTCTCCTATTTCGAATCGGAATTTAAAATGTTCTACTCCATTAACTTTCGCTCTACGGATAACCCGTCTCTACTCTGGGAAACATCTAAGGTCTTTTCTCGTGGACTGATTATATCTTATGTATCATCCAAGAAGCGCAAGAAAAATGAACAATGTAAACTTCTTGAATCCAAACTAGCTGACCTTGAAAGTCAGCATGTTTCAAACCCAGCCCCAGCTGTGCTTATGGAGCTTACGGCCACCAGAGCGGCGCTAAACACTCTTCTGATCCAGGACGCAGAATATTCTCTTAAATTTGCCAAACAGAGAATGTACGAACACGGTGACAAGCCGGGTAGGTTCCTGGCTAACTTGGCAAAAAAAAGGGCTGACACCCAAGTAATAGCCTCAATCTCCGACTCCAACGGGGTCAGGTCCTTTGACACCAAAACTATTAACAAAGAGTTTGCCTCTTTCTATGCCCAACTCTATAGGACCGAGCGACCCGATGGTGCTCTCTCTGACATGCAGGCCTTCTTCGCTGAATTACACCTCCCTAAGGTATCGAAAGATCAGAACTTGCTCCTTAACGCCCCAATTACGAAGGAAGAAGCTCTGGGCGCCCTTAAGGCTATGCCATCTGGTAAGGCTCCGGGCCCGGACGGTTTCGGATGCGAGTTTTATAAAGAGTTCGGTCATATTCTATTAGATCCCCTGCTGGCAATGCTTAATCACTCCGCTGAAGTGGGAATACTGCCCCAGTCTCTACGGGAGGCTAATATCTGCCTTCTCCTTAAGAAGGGTAAATGCCCTGAGGAGTGCGCCTCCTATAGGCCTATAGCCCTACTCAATTCGGACCAAAAGTTGCTTTCCAAGATCCTGGCCATGCGCCTGGAAAAAGTACTCCCTTTTATTATTAATGAAGATCAGACCGGTTTTATTAAGGGTAGGAACTCTACCGACAACATGAGACGGCTCCTCAATATCATCCAAATGACTCGTGAGACAGACCACCCCGCGGTGGTTCTGTCTCTCGACGCGGAGAAGGTGTTTGACCATGTAGAATGGCCGTATCTATTCTTAACCCTAGCTGAATTTGGCTTAGGTGGCACTTTTATTGACTGGGTCAAGGTTCTTTACAACTCGCGAATGTCGGCGGTCCTGACTAATGGACTTAGGTCTAGCAACTTTCCTCTGCAGCGGGGGAACCCCCAGGGGGATCCTCTTAGCCCTTTACTATTCGACATGGCCATAGAACCACTCGCACAGGCCGTAAGGCAGTCAGCCGAGATCTCAGGTATTAGAGTGGGCGGGAGGGAGCACAAAATCACCCTTTACGCGGACGACGTGCTGATCTTTGTGTCTAAGCCTGACTCTTCAATTCCATGTCTGACCCGCATGATTTCCACATTTGGAACCTTCTCGGGGTACAAAATAAACTTTTCCAAATCCGAAGCAATGCCACTTGGGACACTCAAATCTATCCCGATACTGCCCGAGCCCTTCCCATTTCGCTGGTCGCCCTCCGGCTTCGTTTACCTAGGAGTATTTGTGACACCCACCTATGATACGTTGGCTAAGGCCAATTTTCCCCCTCTTTTAGACACCATAAGGGCAGACTTAGTTAGATGGGCCCCCTTACCGATCTCCTGGCTGGGTAGGATTGCCCTCGTCAAGATGAACGTACTCCCCAGACTGTTGTACCCTCTTCAAATGATCCCAGTACTGCTGACAAACAAGGTTATCAAGGTGCTGGAAGGCTGGCTAAGCTCATTCATTTGGAATGGGAAGAAACCGCGTCTGAAAATGGCTAAATTACAGATGGATAGTGAAGATGGGGGTCTAGACCTACCTAATATTAGACACTACCAGCTGGCGGCACACCTTAGGGTGATGGTCGGCTGGTTCAGAGCAGACCCACTGTCAATATGGCTGGACGTTGAATCCTCGCAGTCTAAGTCCCCCTTGTGGAACCTACTATTTATCAAAGACTTTAGGTCTGTGAGGAAGGTGTGCTCCAACCCCATCACATTATGTTCCGTCAAGGCCTGGAAGACTGTCCGTAAGGTGGAGGGCCGAGCCAAGCTGACCTCTCCTCTTACCCCGATTGTAGACAATCCCGACTTTAAGCCGAACCAAGTCGGCGGCGGCTTCAAGACCTGGTATAGGCAGGGCATAACCGATCTTGGCCACCTGTTTGATGGCCGGACCCTAATGTCCTTTACACAGCTGCAGCAGCGATATGGCCTATTGAAAGCGGAATTTTTTAGATACCTACAAATTAGGCAGTTTATCACCAAGGACACCTCACTTTTAACTGACATCTCCACCTCGCAGGTGGAGAAAGCCCTCTCCTTACAGATCCCCAAAAAACAAATATCTATCTTCTATAGTACTCTGAACCTTAATTCATCTTTATCTTCCTATGTTACTAAACAGTCCTGGGAAGAGGATTTGGACATAGAAATCACAGATGCAGACTGGCAGGATGCATGGACCTACGCAAAAAAAATCTCGGTTTGTAACCGCACCAAGGCCATCCAAATTAGAATATTGCATCGCATTCATATTACCCCCGCCCGTAAAAGTAAAATGGATCCCAATACGTCCCCACTTTGCTTTAAATGCAAGACAGAGATTGGAAATCACGTCCACTGTTTTTGGACCTGTGTAAAACTACAGAGCTACTGGTACGACGTTGTAGAAGAACTGTCTGACATATTTCACACCCCCATCGAGCTGGATCCCCTCTGCCTTTTGCTGGGCCTCCCAGATATTCATGTTACCAATTCCAAACATAAGAGACTGTTCAATTTGTTGACATTTGCTGCTAGAAAGAACATCCTGTTGTTTTGGATCAAGGACGAGGTCCCGTCAATGAGGTCATGGCACAATATCATAATGGAATGTATCCCCTGTGAGTATATTACGTGTATGCTGCATTCCAAGTTGGACACTTTTTATGAGATCTGGGACCCCTATCTGTCGCATATTGGGCCTGCACTATCCACCACTGTCCTCGCCGGATTTCCCCATTACCAGTAACCTCCCACTGCTGCCTTGTTTTGTCTACGGTACTGGCACTGTAAATACTGTACATGTCCTATTGACTACAGTGGCACTGTACATGTTCTCTTGACTGCGGTAATACTGTACATGTTCTCTTGACTACAGTAGTGCTGTACAGGTACCCTTGACTACAGTAACACTGTACATGTCCACTTGACTACAGTAGTACTGTACATGCCCACTTGACCACATTGATACTGTAAATGTCCTCTTGGCTACAGTAGTACGGTACATGTTCTCTTGACTACAGTAATGCTGTACATATACCTTTGACTACAGTGATACTGTACATGCCCTCTTGACTATAATAATACTGTACAAACCCACTTGACTACATTGATACTGTACGTGTCCTCTTGGCTGCAGTAGTACTGTACAGGCACTCTGGGCTACTAGGGAATACACGGTCATATGCACACGTTCACAACACACATATATGCATGTACACATAAAACATATACATAGGTAAAGCACACGCACATATGGGTAGGTAGAACACACGTATATATAGCACACGAGATAAGGCACACACGTGAAAGCCACACTTATTTTATTTTGTTTTATTTATTTTATTTTCTATTGTCATTTCCTTATTTAATTTGTATTGTCTTTTTTTCTTTTATGTTTGCTTGTCTTGTAATGTTATTACTGTTGTTAGTGTCATTATTTTTATTATTATTGACGGTATTGTATTGTGATGTCTTGTTCTATGTTGAAAATTGAAAATAAAAACATTTATAAAAAAAAAAAAAAATTGCATGTCATTTAGGGAATCGCCCAATTCCTTGATGCAATCGGAGGCAGAGGAAAGACAATCCCAATTTAGATCACCCATGAGAATGACTTCAGAGTAGGGATGCTCGATATTGGCTTTTTTACCGATACAGATATACCGATATTGTCCAACTCTTACTTAACCAATACCGATATCAACCGATACCGATATATGCAGGGTTTCCCCCCCCAAAAAATGGAATAATTTCAGGTAATTAACATTACATATCTCTTGTTGTGGAATTAACACAACATTATGCATACTTTTGACAATAAATAAAATCAGAATTTGTTCTTACTTGCTTGCCTGGGTAAATAAAGGTTATAGAAATGTAAAAAAATTTTATAAAAAATTGAAAACCGATACCGGTATTTTCCGATATCACATTTGAATGCCGATATCGGCCGATAATATCGGTAGGCCGATAATATCGGACATCCCTACTTCAGAGTCATTGAAACTGTAAGGCAGGGGTCGGCAATTAGGTCTGGCCACGGGCCAGATTTTCCCCAAGCCTTTGCTTGGCGGGCCAGGATAAAAAACAATGGCTAATTTTATATACTGATAGTGAAAAATGCAGCACCGCGGCGGGTGCATATACTTAATAATAATAATAATAACTTTATTTGTATAGCACTTTTCATACAGAGGTTGCAGTTCACAGTGCTTCACAACAGTAAAACACAGGCATAAGCGAGCACTCGCAAATGGCGGACCCTGATGTAAACAAGACAAACGTTTTTCTCTGGTCTGCATCCCCTTAACAATTGTGTATTGCGCCGTACTGTATTGTACCCATTCTGCAATCTGTTAAATAAAGTTTTCATTCATTCATGAACAGCAGATCAGCTGTTGCAGATCACCGCGGCGGGTGATGAACCAGAATGCATGAAAACACGACTCACCATACCTTGTTTGTTGTTAAGTCCTCCAAAATCCCTGCTAATGTTTGAAACATGTCCAATATCCACTCGCCGCCCTCCAATTCCAGATTGGCGTTGAATGCAGCTACTTTATCTGCCAACTTGAACACAGTTGTCATCATTGCCTCGCTGTTGTTGTTGTCGCCACATATTATGCAGAGAGGACGTCGGCTCGGCACGCAAGAATCACCGACCTGTTGCGATAAACCCGTATTTTAAGTATGGCTCCTGTTTATTAAAAGAAGTGTTATATTTCCCTGTTGCAAAGAAGCTATCCAAAGATTTTTTCTTTTTTTTAACACATTTTGTTACTCGCTCGCATCTCGAACGCGGAAGTGAAAGTGCGTTAGGGAAATATACACGCGGCCCGGTGGGACTATTCCATTGGTTCTCCCAGTCCACGTGACCATTTCTAGCATTTCAATTGGCTATAGTGACGGACATGCTTTTGATAACTACCGGTAGATAGATACAGCTTCACAATAAAAGATACCCTGGCGTCCCGAGTGAATATTTCCCGCGCGTAAAATAAATATGATATTCTCAAAATAATCTGACGGGCCAGAAATTATTGCTGGCGGGCCAATGTCGGCCCGCGGGCCGCCTATTGCCGACCCCTGCTGTAAGGCATCGAAAAGAGAGGAAATGGCTTCTTTCTGTAACATCAACAACAGTAAAGTGAGTATCCTTGGATTCACTTTAAGAGACATCCATCCTGTGTTACAGGTCGAGGAAATGGACCTGGACTAGGTTTTTAAATTCCCAACACAGTAACACAGCAGGACACAATAGATAAAGGTGTATTAGAGGTAAATCTTTATTTGGAAATATTATGTGGGGAGACAGCTATAGCAGAGGGGAGAAGGAAAAAATTATAATAACCCCCGCCCCCTGCTATAGAGCCCAAACAACATGGGATTGTTGGTCCAACAAGACACAGCACACCGGGCGGAGGCCAGACACTCTATCGGAGACTTCCGTCCAGGAAAGGTTTACCATCTTGACTGTGGCTCACTTTATAAAGCCCAGGTGTGTCTCCATGACCTCATCATGTACCCACGGGAAACTGAAAGAGAACTCGGGGAGGCGCCTGAGAGGTCGGTTGTCACCCAATCCTCAGGTCCGCTTCTGACACCAATCGTTTGTCCACAGCTCCACAGTCCACGGCACCCAATCACATATCAATTAGTCAATAATGTCCAAATGTTCTGAGCACAGCTGTGGGAGAGACATCATGCAACACATAGTGCAAGAGGTTCATAGTTGCATCTCAGTTACGCAGTAATCCAAGGCACGTATTTACAAGTTATTTCAACAGTTATTATAATCCATGGGGTATATTCCAACAGTCCTGCTATTTTAAGGTGTAGCAGTCACCAAAATAAAAGCGATGCCATGAGGAAAGTTACAGTATTGCAGGCAGGGAGAGGGGGTCGAATGAGGAGCAGTGTCCTGTCAACCCGTCAACCTGCAACACCCGCTTAACCGGAACACGATTGAGAGGAAATCCACCTGGACACAGGTTGCCAACACAGAAACACAGCAGGCCAACAGATGAAGGTATAACAGAGGTATATGTTTATTTGGAAATGTATTACAGTGCAGAAAAACACAATAATATGGGTATGGGGTAGGAAATCTCCTTTCTACAATCCACTTGCCAGCAGCCGAATCTGGTGCGGATACGGTGAGGGGACACCTCGCGTGGCAGCACCCCGTCGGTGGAATGGGTCGATACCCTTCCCCCATGCTGCTATGATGCCTGAATTTCCCCAAGGGGGATCAATAAAGGAATATCTTATCTTATCTTAAAAGGAAAGATGAAATTACCTACCTGGGTTCCATCCTATAGAGGCAAATCTTTCCTGTGACAAAATGGGATCCAATGTAATAAAACTAAGTCAACCAACGAACTAGATTCCTGTACCGGATCTCCTCTCTGGTAAACAAGAATACCTTGAAGACTCTAACAGGAGCACTCATTTAAGGGTACTATGACTATGCGTGCACCGCATGGTACCAAAGCACCTCAAAGGCACTAAAAACAAGATTACAAACATCACAAAACAAACTGGTCAGACTACTGCTTGACCTTACTCCTAGAACCCACCTCACCCCTGCCCACTTTGACAACCTAGGATGGCTTAGAGTAGACGACAGAGTACAGCAACTTGCAATGGGCCTGGTCTACAAGATAGATAGATAGATAGATAGATAGATAGATAGATAGATAGATAGATAGATAGATAGATAGATAGATAGATAGATAGATAGTTAGATAGATAGATAGATAGATAGATAGATAGATAGATAGATAGATAGATAGATAGATAGATAGATAGATAGATAGATAGATAGATACTTTATTAATCCCCTTGGGGAAATTCAGGGTATCTCGCAGCTCACACAGTATACAGACATTGACCGTTCTCATTCAGTTATTACACGTTATGTCTGCATCATGAATTAAAAAAAAGAAAATAAGCACATGATAAAATTCGATTAAATCATATCCATCAATATTAATAGGAGCGTGATTAGATAAAAGCAGGTGTATAAAACAGTGTATAAAAACAGGTGTAAAAACAGGTGTAAAAACAGGTGTAAACAGGTGTAAAAACAGGTGTGTGGGTCAGAGGTCAGGTCCCCCGCACTATAATACGCTGTTGTACAGTCTGATGGCTGTGGGGACAAAGGACCTCCTGTGCCGCTCAGTCCGTGAGTGCAGGGAGATGAGCCGTCCGCTGCGACTGCTGCTCTGCCCCACCAGGGGGCGGTGGAGAGGGTGGTTGGTATTGCCCATGATGGCCAGCAGCTTGCTCTGCGTGCGGCTCTCCACCAGTGGGTCCAGTCTCCTCCCTACCACTGAGCCAGCCTTCTTGACCAGCTTATCCAGCCGTCTGGTATCCCTGGCCGTGGTATTACCACCCCAGCAGACAGCGGCGTAGAGGAGCACACTTGACACCACTGCCAGATAAAACATGAACAACATTTCCCCACACACATTAAAAGACCTGAGCCTCCTAAGGAAGAACAGCCGGCTCTGTCCTTTCTTGTAGAGCGCTTCCGTAAGATGGTTGATATTAACTGTTAAACTCACTAAGTAATTTGATTGATATTAACTAAAAATCACTAAGTAAGATCGATATTAACTGTTGTTGTGGAAGACGAGGCCAAATGTCATATCTAAGTCATGTCTTGGGCCTTGGCTGTTGTTTTAAGAACACTGTTAAGACTGTCGCCCTAGTGTCTGAGCTGTATACTAGTTAACTATATTATTACCGGCACCAGAAAGAGAGAGCACATCACACCAGTCCTAGCCTCCCTACACTGGCTCCCAGTCCCACTTAGAATAGACTTCAAAATCCTCCTCCTCACCTTTAAGGCACTATCGGGTGCAGCACCCCTATACATCACCGAGCTCATCACCCCCTACGCAGCACCCAGGTCACTAAGATCCTCCAACCAGGCTCGGCTGGTCCCCCCCGCACCAGACTCAAAAAGAGAGGCGATCGCTCCTTCAAGGCCATGGCCCCCAAGCTATGGAACCAGCTGGAGATCCGATCTGCCCCCTCGCTGGAGACATTTAAGGCCCGTCTAAAAACCCACTTCTATTCCCTGGCCTTCAATAAACCCTGATTCTCCCACACCCTAACTCACACACTCCCATGCAATTTTATCCTGCCCCCTCCCTCTTGTATCTCTTCTTATGCTCCTCTGTGTGCTACTGTACTTTGTGTTCCCCTATCCGTGTGTTGTCCTACTGTCCTATTCTCTGAATGTACTGTCTTGTCCTGCTGTGCCTTTTTGTATTTTTGTATTTGTGTATTTTATATTAGGACATTGATTTTAAGCTTTGATTGTACAGCACTTTGGTTGGCTCTTGTGCTTTTAAACGTGCTATATAAATAAATTACTTGACTTGACTGTCTCAGCTTTTATATTCTACCTCTGGGAGTTCCAGTCTTCAGGAATGTTTCTGTCATTACCACAAGTCTCCACTGGGTGGCAGCCTCACTGCAGGTGATGTAAACAAACCACTCCTCATCTTCTAAAATTGGAATGGTCCAGAATGACCTAGTCAAGTATATATATAGGCTGTGTACTAGCACATAATGTTTATGCTATTATTAGTGGTGTGTGTGTTCAGAAATACTTTTTGAATCACAATATTGAAAACCCTGTGTGACCAATTAGTCATGATGTCACAGTTGGACTAGGAATCATGTTCTTATTTATTTAAAGCACAGACTTATACTTACAGCATGATGACTGTTCCATACATTTTTAACCTTAGTATGAAAATATTAGCCAGATCTATAAACCTTCTCATTGCACACAGTCAAAACCTTTTACCCCTGAATTCTAAGTTATGTTTCGCTAAACAGTAAATGTGCCTCAGTTATTAATTACAGTGAGTAGTTTATTTAGTAAACATTTCATTATAATTAATATCCAACACTCTTTACTCTGCAAGACTAGTAGTGACTGATGTGGAGACAGAAGAGAGTTAATCTGAAAGAAGAGAACAATCAATCACTCCATCTTCAGCAGGTTAAAACCAGTAAAGTAAAGAAGCCTAACCTTCACTCTACCACCAGTTGACAAATGAGGACCATCAGCTATAAGGATGTAGGCACGGCAGGAGATGTTGATAAGTTATCCTACAATACATTTGAAGATCAGTGTTTAAAGTAACACTCCAATATTTTGGGAAATACACTTATTTGCCATCTTCCTCAGAGTCAGACAAGAATATGGATTTCATATCCGTGAGTCAATTTTGGAGTTGTTGGAAGTTGTATTTATTCACTTTTGATTGAGCTAGGCTAGCTGCTCCCTACTGCTTCCATTCATTGTGCTAAGCTAGGCTAGCGTGCACCTGTACCTCTCTCTTGGGCTACTAGACACACAGAGATGTAAATGATATCAATCTCCTTGTCTGACTCTGGGGAAGATGGAAATACGTGTATTTCCCAAAATGTTGATGTTATTTTAATATTTTATTCAGGAGTTTTCTCTCAGCATCCTGATCTAGGAAATGACTCATCGTGCAACTTTGAGCTGAATTAGATCAACCACTGTTCCTGAAATCATACATTTGTACACCCATCTTTTAGGTGAATATTTCTCTCACTGAAGTATACAGTATATTATGGAATTAGGCCTATGGATGAAGGATTTATTATTTCCATGATATGGAATGAGTTCGCCTAGCAATGGTGGAACCCCCGGGGTTTGGTCCCTTTTTGATACATCATGTTTAAAGCCATATAATTTTACCTGTTTACTATTTAAAAAAAAAATGTCTACCCATGATTAACAGTAATAGTATAATCTCAATATATCTCTCAACATATTACTCATATTTATGAATTATAACCACTCAAACCTGTGTTTGTTTGATAGAACGTGTTTTTTCATCGAAAAAAACGGATAAATGTTGTTTTTGACCATATTTCCCATATTATTTTTTGATAAATACCAATTAGAAATATCTCGACGAATTACCTCTGAATACGAATCAAAAAAAATATTAAAGATTCGATGACTAGTTCGGCCAGAAACGGCGTTGAGGCGAAACGTTACTAAGCGCTCAACTGACCTAAATGTGCTGCGGGCGGTTCCAATGGGTTCTGCGGCAGGAATCTTGGGCTCGCCTCGCTGGTGGGAGGAGAACCAGACCTGATCCGTGCAGGACACTTCCTCGTTGGCGCGCGCCGGCTATGGGGGGCTTGTGTTTCGGCGTGTGGCGCGCTGTGGACTGCGCGGTCCGGTTCGCCTCTGGTTCTGTCTTGAAAATCCACTCGCTCCCCCCCCCCACCACCCCAAAACCTGTGTCCGGAGTTTCAATCACCGGCAGCCCGCCACAGCCTATTCTCACCACCCCTGAATTGTGGCAAAGTTATCTGTGGAGCGATGACGCCACCATGAGTTTTACATCGGTAACAGCACATCCCGGCATATACAAGGCCCTTAGCTCGTGGAATATGCAAAGGGTGGGAAGATATATCGAGAATTGAACGAATAAGAGCATATTTAAAAATGGTAAAAAAATGCCGTTTTTACATTGGAGCGGATGGGAGTAGAAAAAAGGACTAGGGGTGAACAAGGCACTAAATCTGTACACTCTTTTTCTAGAGTGTTTCATGTTATAAGCTTTTCACACAATGAACATGTAAAATTAAGATATTTACCCAATTTCATGAAATAATAATAAACACAGACACCGCTGTGCTCACACACACACTCAAAATATTTCAAAAAAGTAGAAAAAGGGACCAGGGGTGCACAAGGGTTAATGAAGAGATGTAGATACACGTGGTAGTGTCAGTGTGCATGAGAGGTCATCAGCCCCAGGTGTGTTGTGCTGAGACCTCCCCTAAGGTCAGCCCATCATCTGACTCTTTTACTTGTAATAGTACCAGTCATGCTTCAATGTTTAAAAGAAACCCAAAGGCCTACAGTGTTACAAGTCTAGGATGTTGGAGTCTATAAGCTGAAGCTATTTTGATTTATTAGTGGGACGTGAGTCAAACAAAGGGAAGCACATGGTCAATTTCCAGAATGTTTATTGATCGAATGCAATCATATCAGTCTTATCAGTTTTGGACTATGGTGATGTAATTTATAGGCATCAACTCTTAAACCTCTGGATTCTGCATATCACTCAGCTCTCAGATTTATAACTGGTGACAGATATGATACTCACCATTGTGTCCTGTATGATAGGGTGGGTTGGCCTTCTCTTGCAGAAAGGCGCAACAAACACTGGTATTTATTTATTTTTAAAGCCCTTATTGGTAAACAACCTGTTTATATCTCCTCGCTGTTAGATTGGAATATTGGAACCTATTCAACTCGATCGAATGACTGGATGGTTCTTAGGGTTCCTCAAATTTGTTCTGAGCTAGGGAAGTCAGTCTTTTCCTTTGCTGCCTCTAACTCATGGAATGTCCTTCAACTCTCGCTGAAATTAGAGGTTCTCCCTTCCCTTGGAATGTTTAAACGTATGATTTCAGACCATTGTGTGACTACCTGTAACTGTTGTAGTTGATCTTTATAAATTATTTTGAAACGTTTTTAATTTTTTACTCTGGTGTTTAAATTTCTGTGAATATTTGTTTTTATTATGTATACTGTACAATCGCCGTTTCTGTAAATGAGGGAAACCTCAGATGCTTACGATTTTAAATAAAGGTTGAAATTAAATGAAATATAAAAACTCAATTATGTCATTGTTTGGATACAGTAGAAGTTAGGAAATACACATTTGTACAAATTTGGTCAGAGCCATAAAACATTACGAGTCCATCTTTTCAGCAGTGTCCTGTTTGTTGCCAGAGTCAGTCTGTGTGGTGCTTCCCTCTGTCTGTGTGCTGAGGAACTGTGGTGTTGGTGTCTTCTTCTCCAGGCAACATCTGATGGCAACCTCTCTCTCAGCCTCCTCAGCAGATGGAGGCTTTGCTGCCTGGATGTGGAGCCTCCCGTCCTGAGCCAGGGAGCAGGTGACGGCCTCAGGATCCACCCCTTCAGGCAGATCAAACTCCTGTCTGAACTCCTGCCGTCTGTAAGAGTAGGAGCTTTTCCCCTCCCCCTGCGCCACAGGAGACGATCTTCCACGCCGACAATGGGGTCGGTCGCTTCAAAGCATGATTAAAGAAGTGGGGCCTGGCAGACAGCGCTGCATGTGAGTGTGGAGACCCTGAGCAGACTGTTGACCACATCCTGACCACCTGCCCCCTATACAGACCACCCTCTGCCCCCTATACAGACCACCCTCTGCCCCCTATACAGACCACCCTCTGCCCCCTATACAGACCACCCTCTGCCCCCTATACAGACCACCCTCTGCCCCCTATACAGACCACCCTCTGCCCCCTATACAGACCACCCTCTGCCCCCTATACAGACCACCCTCTGCCCCCTATACAGACCACCCTCTGCCCCCTATACAGACCACCCTCTGCCCCCTATACAGACCACCACCTGCCCCCTATACAGACCACCCTCTGCCCCCTATACAGACCACCACCTGCCCCCTATACAGACCACCCTCTGCCCCCTATACAGACCACCCTCTGCCCCCTATACAGACCACCCTCTGCCCCCTATACAGACCACCCTCTGCCCCCTATACAGACCACCCTCTGCCCCCTATACAGACCACCCTCTGCCCCCTATACAGACCACCACCTGCCCCCTATACAGACCACCACCTGCCCCCTATACAGACCACCCTCTGCCCCCTATACAGACCACCCTCTGCCCCCTATACAGACCACCCTCTGCCCCCTATACAGACCACCACCTGCCCCCTATACAGACCACCACCTGCCCCCTATACAGACCACCCTCTGCCCCCTATACAGACCACCCTCTGCCCCCTATACAGACCACCACCTGCCCCCTATACAGACCACCACCTGCCCCCTATACAGACCACCCTCTGCCCCCTATACAGACCACCACCTGCCCCCTATACAGACCACCACCTGCCCCCTATACAGACCACCACCTGCCCCCTATACAGACCACCACCTGCCCCCTATACAGACCACCCTTGGAAGCCAGCCTCTTTGATGTGGGACCAGAGATAAGGGCATGGCTACAAGATACGGAGTTGGACCTCTGATGTTACACGAAAGAATAAGTTCTGTTGTAAAGTTCTGTTGTAGTGTTCTAGGTTCTATTGTAGTGTTCTCAGTTATATTGTAGTGTTCTCAGTTCTTTTTTTTGTGACCAACTTTTTATTTTGTCTTTTTTTAAAACAAGTTCAGAGGAAGGACATTCACATCAGCATTTCATATTAATTCACACAGTGGCATACAAAGTGTCTTTTCAGTATATATTGTCCGTCAGTATATTCATATACTGTGTAGCCTGCCTGTTGCAGTTGTGACAGTCTTTTCCTCCGTTCTGGCGGTCCTGTGGCTGCGAGACAGCCCAGGTCGCTTCTTAACCCCACTCCCAGCCCCCCGGGTTTGCATAGACATTTTAGGAGAGGGGGAAACCTTGATGCATACATGTATAGGATACTCTTAATTAGAAAAGAAATCATAATTATGTTTGTTAGATAACCAAGTAATAGGGAAAAATACAATACAATTTAGAAACAACCACAACAAATTATAGCAGTAAACAGAAAAGGAAAAGATAAATGGAAAAGATAAATGGAAACAACAGCAACATGATTTTTGTTCATTCTCTGGTGTCAAGGTACAAGTGTTCAACCTAGTGGAGTACTGATTTTACCTTCTGGGCCGCGGTAAGTAATATTTGGATTGATTCTGTCCTTGCTCCCTGTGCTCTAGCACTGGATGCCTCTAATCTCAATACTTCGTAGAAGGACAGTTTCCAACGGTAAATATTGAGACTATGGGGTGGTTTCCATCTCATTACGAGCATTTTCTTTGCTGCCGTTAAACCGGCCAGAAACACTCTCTTTTTGTGAGGTGTTAATTTTAGAGATGAATCATCATTTAATAATAAAATGTGTGGCAAACAAGGTATGTTTATCTCTGTTATATTAGTGAGAAATAATGCAACCTTGGCCCAAAAAGCGAGTACTCCTGGACATTCCCACATCATATGTATGTATGTTCCTATAACTTTTTGCGGACATAAAGCACATAGAGGACTTTGTAATATTTTTATTTGACAGAGTTTCCTGGGTGACAGATAAAATCTTTGTATCATTTTGTTCTCAGTTCTAACATTTTTATATTTTGTGATACATGTAGTAGTATATTGTCTAGACACACTAGGTCAGGAGTGATGCCACCCAGAACGTTATTGGCATATATTGGAGCGCAGTTCGTTTGTCTCCCCTATTTTTTTTTCTTTTTTTATTGATCTTTTTCCCCCTCCATTTTCCTCCGATTTTCTCCCATCCCAATGTTAGTCGTATGCCAATTCCCAATCCCTTCCTGGTCGCTGCGCACTTACCCCCCACAGTCAGATCATCTGGGAGAGTGGAGGCTATCACGTGCTTCCTCCGACACACGTCTCTGAGAGGGCGTAGCGTGTGGAAGGATCACACTATCCCACTCAGGTCCTATCCGCGCTTAGCAGGCGCCCCGACCGAACTGTAGGAGTCGCTGTTTACAACGACCCGGACCCACCCCGCCAGCTTCTCCCACCCTCTAATACAGCCAATTGTATTAGTGTGAACGGCCAGCCAAGCTGGTGACAACCCCGGAGCTGTGAGCGGAGCTGTGAGCTGGATTCGAACAGGCGAATCCAGCTCACAGCTCCGGGGTTGGTGACGAACGCAATCTCCGCTACGCCACCTAACCGCCTTGTCTCCCCTATTTTGAGCATTTAGCAACCATCTGATTTGAAATCAGTTTCAAAATGGCGGAGCTCTTGCAAGAATAAAAAACCTACTGTACATACAGTAGATTTAATTCTCTGTTCTTCATGCACGCCTGGTGATACTAAATCCAAATTGAACTCGGCCATTTGAAAGAAAATATTTGGCCCAATCCATAAATGTGCGAATTGGCTATAATAAGGTCATTTATAGGCCTGCTATTCTATATTCTATAATAATATTTCAAATTGCATTGGTCCGGATAGGAGAATTCAGTACTGTATCTACAAAACCTTCTGTTTAATCATCTTCCCTTTATTAATTTCCTTAGATTTTTTGGACATGTGATCTCAAAAAGGTACTGAACGAGCTCAGTGGCAGTTCTTCATGTCTGTCATATGTCATAATTCATATTCTCCTTTGTTTCATCACAATTTAAGCAACCCTAGTAATATACACAATATTTCTGACACTGGGAATATATTCACTGAGGTCCATAGATGTCCCTAGATACCAAGAACATGCAAATGGAACTTGTAGTGGATAAATATTTCATTTACTTAGGTATGTATTTTAGGCAGATTTTCAGAAAATAGGGCTCTAGGCTTAAGAGGTTAAACTGGCCACTACAAATGTATAGTCAGCTTTTAATGCTCTTCAAATATATCTCATTAACTCAGTCTGCACCAACGAGTATACTCGTTATTGGGCGCCATGCGCTGAACGCCAACAACGAGTAAACTCGTTATTAGATCATTTGATCTTTTTCCTTTGATCCCCGCTCTACAGACTCGACGGAGCGCTCTGAATCACTTTGGCACTGCCACATACGCTGGAACTGTAACGCCGATCGAATCTCACCAGATGGCAGTATCGTCTACCATTTGAACTCGGATAGTCTAGTTCAGACAGTGTCTGTCAATGATCCCTTTCTGTCCCGACTCGCTCTGTGGGGGAGGAGCTCTTCCAAAGCAATCGCAAGCAGATCCGCTCGCCTCAAAACCTAGTGTCCAGTAAACAACGTGTAATTACATATAAACTTGTAATCGTGATCGTCAATGGGATCATTCGAATTATTCTTTTTGGATTACCTTCTGGCTAAGGTAAGAACCCCCTATGTCTATTTTACTGAACGTGGAACATGTTTATGTAACGATCACAGTGGCTTGCTGTACCAGTCATAAACAAGGCTTTTTCTAATGATCGGATTAGATTTTGTGAAGGTACATGTTATATACCTGATTGGGGAGTTCAGGGAATCAACCAGAATGATTCTGGCTTATTGTACATAAAGCGTCCTATCTCGCAATCTATGGAAAAAGACTGGATTCTTTCGGAAATGGGTGATGTTCAGCGTGTAATAAACTACAAACTACAGTGTGTAGAAACGAACGCCTTTTTACATGTTGTACTGCAAATAGTGTCGGTCAATAGAGCCATACCATTTTCCCCATAGCTATAATATAGAATATACAAATAGCTCCGCAAAGATTATGAATTATCGCGAAAACAGTCACGAAAAGCTGGCCCGCTGACCACAGGATGCGCGGCCAGCGTGGCAGAGAAAGAGTTAATCACACGTTTATCTTAAATTCTGTTCAAACAAATTATATTTTATTTTCAAGGTTTTGTGGGAGCAATACTGTTAATATTAATATTCATAGACTTTGAGCATAGACGTTGGGGTTCTCAAATAGAAATTGTAGAATCTTATAAATATTTGGGAATTTGGTTAGATAATATACTAACCACTATAATATAATAATAAAAAAAAAAACATGAAAGTAAAAATGATATTCTTGTATAGAAACAAACGGGTTTTTACTGCCAGTGAGTGTTTGGTGCAGGGCTCTACCTCCCAGTGCAGCAGCATTATCTTTTACCTTTTCTCTTTTCTTGCCTTTCCATTCTCCCTATAAGCTGTATCCCTCGTGTTTGTCCCTTTCCCTCATCCCATGGATGTGTTTTATAATGTAGATGGGTAAGTTTCTGGCTAAGTGGATTCTCTTACTTCCTAGCATGTCCCCCCCCCCACTGCCTGCATGCTGGGTTCACACGGTGGTCCATCAGGGTGGTGGGGATGTCTCTCCTGGCTGTAGCAGCAGTGCACTCATGTGGCTCCTTGTACCGAACATGAGTGAGTATCGAGGTAGTATTAGATCCACCTTTGTGGATGGTGCTTTGCACTTGTTCCTTTTCCTGTGTGGCCAGTTTGGCGTTAAATAATTGTGTGTGTAGATTCCGGCATTTCGGCGAGGCAACTGTTATACGTGCTGCCATCTTGGCTCCCCTATTCTCTCGCTCAGTGCTGGTAGGTCAGGGTATCGCCCCATTCCACCGACGGGCTGCTGCCACGCGAGGTGTCCCCTCACCGTATCCGCACCAGATTCGGCTGCTGGCAAGTGGATTGTAGAAAGGAGATTTCCTACCCCATACCCATATTATTGTGTTTTTCTGCACTGTAATACATTTCCAAATAAACATATACCTCTGTTATACCTTCATCTGTTGTCCTGCTGTGTTTCTGTGTTGGGAACCTGTGGAGACAAGTCCAGGTGGATTTCCTCTCAATCGTGTTCTGGTTAAGCGGGTGTCACAGGTTGACCGGACACTGCTCCTCATTCGACCCCCTCTCCCTGCCTGCAATACTGTAACTTTCCTCATGGCATCGCTTTTATTTTGGTGACTGCTACACCTTAAAATAGCAGGACTGTTGGAATATACCCCATGGATTATAATAACTGTTGAAATAACTTGTAAATACGTGCCTTGGATTACTGCGTAACTGAGATGCAACTATGAACCTCTTGCACTATTCATTCATTCAATCTTTATTTATACTCGATAATACACTGAGTAATTAAACTCATTTACAGTGCCGTCGAGATGTTACATACACAAGTGTCACAGTGTGTTCATAAATATAAAGACATCAGACAATCAGAATAATTGAGAGCACATTTTAAAATACATTAAACTATGAACCTCTTGCACTATGTGTTGCATGATGTCTCTCCCACAGCTGTGCTCAGAACATTTGGACATTATTGACTAATTGATATGTGATTGGGTGCCGTGGACTGTGGCGCTGTGGACAAACGATTGGTGTCAGAAGCGGACCTGAGGATTGGGTGACAACCGACCTCTCAGGCGCCTCCCCGAGTTCTCTTTCAGTTTCCCGTGGGTACATGATGAGGTCATGGAGACACACCTGGGCTTTATAAAGTGAGCCACAGTCAAGATGGTAAACCTTTCCTGGACGGAAGTCTCCGATAGAGTGTCTGGCCTCCGCCCGGTGTGCTGTGTCTTGTTGGACCAACAATCCCATGTTGTTTGGGCTCTATAGCAGAGGGCGGGGGGGTTATTGTTCTGGTTATTATAATTTTTTCCTTCTCCCCTCTGCTATAGCTGTCTCCCCACATAATATTTCCAAATAAAGATTTACCTCTAATACACCTTTATCTATTGTGTCCTGCTGTGTTACTGTGTTGGGAATTTAAAAACCGAGTCCAGGTGTTATGTAGTACGTACGTAGTATTTTGTATGTAGGTAGGTGTAGTAATAAGACTCAGGAAGCAGGTTACTCTTTTAGCCTTTTAGTCAAGCAGGTTAGCATGGTAGGTTACAGCAGGGTACATTCTGTCCTATTCTCCTTCTGCGTGTACACTTCTTCTGCACATATAGCTGTAGGCATAACAGGGCATTGTATCAACTACGCCCCATAGTGGAGTCTTGGGAAGTACATCTTCAACATGCATTACAGAACACAACACCAGGTCCATTTCCTCGACCTGTAACACAGGATGGATGACTCTTACAGTGAATCCAAGGATACTCACTTTACTGTTGTTGATGTTACAGAAAGAAGCCTCTCCTTCTGATGCCTTCCAGTTTCAATGACTCTGAAGTCATTCTCATGGGTGATCTAAATTGGGATTGTCTTTCCTCTGCCTCCGATTGCATCAAGGAATTGGGCAATGACATGCAATTTATTAATGCTCTTATTAGGCCCAACCCAAAAGATTTAAGCAAATCTCCATTAGATCCCATTCTCACCCACAACAAGTATACCATACTGCAGTA